>NW_019397914.1:0-2181 GCF_000591075.1 Eurytemora carolleeae | reverse complement strand
AAAAATTTCAATAGGAGTAAAGAATAAAAACAAGAACAAAGGGGAGTAAAGAATAAAAACAAAACAAAGGGGAGTAATGAATAAAAACAAGAACAAAGGGGAGTAAAGAATAAAAACAAGAAAATGGGGAGTAAAGTATTAAAACAATAGCAAAGGGGAGTAAAGGATAAAAACAAAACAAAGGGGAGTAATGAATAAAAACAAGAACAAAGGGGAGTAAAGAATAGAAAGAATAAAATCAAATCCTTCAGACAATGAGTTGGCATTAAGCCTTAAAAGGAATCTAAAACGGACAGTTTTGATCGGTAAATTTATTTACGTCATTTATAGTCAGCTGGAAACAGTCCTCGAAACGACTGAACCAATTAGAATTAAAGATCTGAGGAGGGTTCGAGAACGTTCCTAGACAATTAAGATAGCAATTTTTATAAAACAAAGAGAGAGCTTCAAACAAAGAATTTTTTGAATTTTTTTTAGTGAAATAATCTTTGTTATGCTAAATCTGAATAGAACTAGAAGTTAATGCTAAATAGACAAGTAGACAAGTATACAATACTGGCTGGAGGGCCCGGCGTTGCCCGTGGATTTTTTTTTAATTAAAAAAAATATTAAAAAAATTGCAAAAAAAGGTGATGGTTATAGTTATAGTCCTATAACATATATTAGGACAGTTTCGTGGTCCTGTCAGTGTAATCTGGGAGTTTGTGGCACTATTACACTGTCTTGGCATCCGACTACGAGTTGATAAAATATTAGGTATCAAAAATGAGTAAAACTCCAATATCTCAATTTCATTTGGCACTTTGTCACTTCTCTTAACCCCTCTCTATGCACCCTCCCCCTTCTCAAATAAATCAAATGATAGAATCTAATTTAACAGTTTAACCGTCTACTAAGCAGGATTAAATAGTCCTGTAAACAGTATATCTCCAACATAAACCCTAAACCTGGAGTCTCTACTCTAGACCCTACCCTGAGATACAACTTGAACCCTAGGGCGTCAACTTCTAATTGAATGAAGTTAAATATTCTCAACCTGCTTCCATATATTTCTTCTAAACTTTTATTCTTGTTGAAATTAAAACAAGTAGTTAACACAGTATAGCAAGAAGAAGAGGGGGAGGTGGTTTGAATAACAGGAATTAGGTTTTAATTGTTTAACATTGCCTCCCCCCTCTTGTACCTTTAATTTACTGCTTAATTCTTTGCTTTAAAGGAATTGAGTCTTTGCCACAAATTTAAATTTTCTAAACCCTATATCTTTTTAACCTGAAGGTGTAAACATTTGATAGTTCAAACCTATATTATTTCATCTAACAGAATTTATAGTTTGAAAGATCTAATGTCTACGACATTGGGCTGCAAAGATATATGGATTCAAAATCAGAGTTTGTGGCAAAGACTTAATTCCGTTGTTGATTTTATAGATATTTACTCCTCGTGTAGTTGTATTCTTTAAAATAAAACTTTTCTTTTTTACTTAACACCTTTATCACTTTCTATCCGCCTTTATCACTTCTATTCGCCTATATCATTTTCTATCCGCCTTTATCACTTTCTATCCGCCTTCAATTCAATTCAAGAAGCTAGGGATTTCCGGTGGACTCCTTGATCCAACCGGGGTACGCCTTCACGATCCCTTTTAGATCAAGGCTTTATCCCTTCTATCCGCCTACATCACTTTCTTTCCGCCTTCTTCTATTTTTACCGCCTTTTTCACTTTCTGTCCAAATTCAATCATTTTCTATATATTCCTTACTTTATTTCCTTTATTTTCACTTTCTTTCCTTTTTTATCACTTTCTATACGCATGTAGTGCTTTCTATCAGCCATTATCAGTTTCCATCCGCCTGTATCACTTTCTATCCGCCTTCATAATTTTCTGTCCGCCTTCATCACTTTTTATCCACTTAATAACTGGTAAAAATTAAATGTTTAAAATACAATCCTGCATCTACAATGATCTACAATGAATTTTTGTTGAACCAAGATTAGAATTGATTGATACATTATTATGTAGATAGGTTCTAAAGAATTTAGGATTCAAACTTGGCGTGTTTATACTTCAATTCTCTACTTACTCACTCTCTCTCAGGAGTACCTCTCTATCTTACTACAGGAAACTTTTATTAAAATAGTTTTAATTTTGCATTCTTCTCTTCTCTGTACTCTTTGTAAAAT
>NW_019397913.1:26595-35221 GCF_000591075.1 Eurytemora carolleeae | reverse complement strand
ATTTTTTGTCGTTTGAGAAGGAGCACATTCAAAACATCCTAATTAAAATTACAAATTAAATTAAACGACAGATAGAGCGTGTAAAACAATATAATTATCATGGTATTATTATAGATCAAGATACATTCAGATCTAATTCCCTAATCCCTGTATACCGAAAGAATGGTATTTTACATATTCTTAAGTAACATTGATTTCTCTCTTTTTTTCTTCCTAGATTATAGATTATACAAGAAATTGTTTTCTTCTACAGCCTAAAACATTTTCCATTTTATAAACCTGTTAAGCTACAGGGTGTCCCACGAAACTAGACAGTTGGTAAATAGTTTTGAATGTCATCTTCCATACACTGTATTAGATATTAAAGGCTTTTGCTCGAATATATTTTACTTTGAAGTTAATTTTACTATAATATGACTCCATATAATATTTTTATAATTGTCTTTGGTATTAAACAACTTTAAAAATCATGGAAAAAGACATTCTAGACTCTATTTACCAACTGTCATGTTTCGTTTGTTTTTCTCATGTAAATAATCTCAATTGATCTCAATTTAAAAGAATTTAAAGGGAGTGACCGGTTATGTAAGGTATTTGAACTGAGTATGCAGTGTTGTGGAAAACTTCTTTCGGATTCATTTGAGACATATTAAACTTTTTAAAGATCTGTAAATCCTCCTACTTTGGGGGTGGATACGTTTTCAGAATTAGTTTTTTTAAATAACCTGAGTCTAAAACTAAAGAACGAAAAGTTTTGACTTAAATTTTAAGTTCATGGTTAAATGCCACTTCTGACTTAATTTAACCCTGAACTTTAACCGTGAAGTTAAATATTTAACTCGCCGAAATCGACGAGTTAAAATTTAAACACAGGGTTAAAATCTTGAAATCCTGCNTGAAGTAGGAGTTTTGAACGTTGAATTTGCGCTAAACTAAGGATTTACAGATCTTGAAAAAGTTTAATATTTCTCAACAGTGCATACTCAATTCAACTACCTTACATAGCCGGTCTGTCTCTTTAATAACGTAAAAATTATATTAAATTTGACATGGATATACAACAAACCAGCTGAATGCAAGAAAACAGATTAAACAAATTTATTAGAACCGTCTCTGAAGTCACATCCTTAGTTGTTAACTCTGCACAGGGTGAACCAAAAAACAGAGATTAGGATTATTTATTTAGCCCTTTTAATCGTTAAAAAAAACTCCAAATTTTTTTAGAAGGGGTCGTTTCAGTTCAGTTGTTTTCTCTCTGCAATAAAGATTTAAATGGAATGAAATTATTAATCGTTTGAATTTAAAAGACAGGTTTTTATTGAAAGAAACAGTTTTGTGCCAAACGGAAGCACCAAAAGACAAAATTATACTTAAACGACCCCTTCTAAAATTAAAAACTATGTGCTCGGGCCCTTTTTCGAGTAATTTCAATAGAGTATTGGGACTTTAAAACTTAATCCCTGTTTATTTTGGATCACCTTGCAGAGACCGAATTTAATGAATTTGAGCCGCGGCTTAAATTTAAGCCGGGTCTCAAATATGACTGGTTCTACTTTAATTTGTATTCAATTTTTCAAGATTTAAGCCGGCGCTCGATTGAAACAGGTTTTTGTGGGATTTGAGACGCGGCTTAAATTCATTAAACTCGGACCCTGTATGTTTGTTTATCCCTTCTTTTCGTTAGCATCACATCTTGCACTTTTTGCACTGTAACTTCAATTTTGTGTTTCTATCTTTCTTTACAAAATATATTTTTTTTAACGGCGCTTGATTGAAACCGGTTTTTGGGGGATTTGAGATGCGGCTTAAATTCATTAAATTTGGACCCTGTATGTTTGTTTATCCCTTCTTTTCGTGAGCATCACATCTTGCACTTTTTGCACTGTAACTTCTATTTTGTGTTTCTATCTCTCTTTACAAAATATTTTTTTTTTTAAATTGTTGAGCGGCGGCTCAAAAATTAACTGTAATACAATTATTTTCAGATGATTGAGGCGGAAGCTAAAATTGACAGTTTCCTTGAAAAACAGGAAAATGAAAGAAAAATGGAAGAGCAAAGAAAATTATTCATTGAAGGATGTAAAACTGTTGAAAATCGGTAAAATAATATATTTTGTAATTTTGTAATTCCTTAATAATTGAGACTTTATATTTTCAGAACGCTTGTCAATGGTAAATCCGCGACTGAAAAAAGGCAGGAAAAATCCGAAAAATTGAGGAATGCCGGAAATAAATCATTTCAAAATGGCGACTTTTGCTGCGCGGAGGATTTATATACCAGCGCCATTTTAGAATGGGATGGGGACCATCAACTTTTCAACAACAGAGCTCAAGCAAGGATTAAATTAGGAAAGGTATTGTATTCTTCGCATAAATTTTAAATTTTTATCCGAATTTCGGATTTGTTTGTTATAAAAATGCACAGAAATTAAAATTTATTTTATTCTATTGGATTAATAACATTTTATCGGACTTTTTCAGTTTACAGAGGCGATTGAGGACGCAAAAAAGTCTATTAAGGAAAAAGTTTTATTTAAATTATCTAAAATAAATTGAGAAATATTCAGTTCTTTGCCAAGGAGATGTATCTACTTAATTTCTCTTTCGCACAATGACAGATCCTATGTAAAGGAATTACAGTAATTTATACGAGGTATGTTAAATAAGTTTTGCGGCAATTTGTTAAAAGACATGGTAGCTAGAAGCTAGATGTCTCAAGCCTAATAATTTTAAAAAATCGCAAAACTTATTGAACATATCCTTGTATATGTTGTAGTCTATGATTCATAATCACTTAAAACAAAAACTCAATAACTCACGATTTTTAAATTACTTCAAGAAAAGGCCTACGGAAATTGGATTTTTTGTATTTTTGAAAAATTTTAAAACTAAAATCTAAAATTTATCTCTAACACTCGGTCGACGCCGAATAATCTTTGAGTCTTAGAAGAACGTACGTGGGGTTTATTCACTACATTTAGAGGTTTTGAAAAGCGTTCAAAAAATCTTTTTAGAGAAAACTTTGCAGAGAGTTGAAATGATTTTATTTCTAATCTCAAACCCCGCCGGACATTTTTGTGACACATTTTCAAAGTTTTCATTTGTTTCTTAATATTTTGAGAATTTTGATTTTCATAAATAATTTCTGCAGCTGAAATCAGATTGCCTGAAAACCAGTATTATAATGGCTAGAGCTTTAGCTGGAAATAGGTAACGTTTTCTGCTTCATTTGAAGGGATTGTTAACGTATTCTGTTTCATTTAGAGGGATTTTAACGTATTCTGTTTCATTTAGAGGTATTTTTAACGTATTCTTCTTCTTTTGAAGGAATAGCAAACGTATTCTTCTTCATTTGAAGGAATAGGTAACGTATTTTGCTTAATTTTATAAGAATAGTAAACGTATTCTGCTTTATGTGAAGGATTCTATCAATTAGAGATTGTCAAATATAAAAAAGTGTTATTCTGTAAATTATTATACTCAGATCGTCTAAAAGCCAGTGTTAATTAATAAGTTGTAATAAGTTTTTTATTTTTTATTCTACTTTTATTAAGAAACCCCATTTAATTTGTGTGAAAAATACATTTTTTAGAATTCAAAAATTTGAAAATATTTGTATTAAATAGAAAAAAGTATTTTTCCACTTTTTTGATTTTGCTCTAATAGATTAAGTACTTGACAATCTATATATTGTATCAATCGTTTCTTTACATATACGAATTTATATATTGTATCAATTGTTTCTTTATATATATACGAATTTATATATTGTATCTATTGTTTCTTTATATATACGAANTAGGAGCTAGATAACCAGAAAACTGTAGAATAGGAATTCTGAAGACGACATTAAATCAATACTGAAATGTATTTGATGTTATTACAATGCATAGCGATAGGCGATTTGATTAATACAAGGAAGACGACTTTCGAATTAAATTTTGATTCGAATATAGCTTTTAACCACCATGAATACACATAAACATAGAAGTCAAGATAAGCTGCCTATTAAAAAACTTCTTTTTGATTACTTGTGAAGTTGTAATTAGGAAAAAGCTTGTTGACAAACTTGAAGAAAAAAGTTGTCTTCATTGTATTGATTTAATCGCCTACCACTGTAGTAAGTTATTAAATCACTTATTAGGTGAAATAGGTCTGCATTCATGTTCAATAGGCCATTATAAGTCATAACGTTCCATATTCCTGAGTTTTCTGGTTATCATTGTATTATTTAATGAAAAATTAAGTCTCCACTGGAACGTATAATTTAAATTTACGCAAAAATTGAAATAAAAGGTGGTTAAGGAACATATATTAAGAAAAAAAATCTTTTCTAATTTCTGTTTTTTTAGGATATAGAAACAATCACACAGTATAGAAGAAACCTCATCAAACAAATGAAAGATTTCTTGAAAGAGTAGAAAAGTGTTTCTGCAGGGGGGGGGGCACACCTAAAAAACTGCGGTGCCTCAAATAGATTATCAAGTACAATAGGTGGCAACAGAGAAATGGACAATTATACGCAACGTCACAAGTGTCGAATATAACAAGAAAAACAAAATTTTCTCACATTAGTTGACATGTTTTCCAAGATTAAATAAAAAAGTTTAAAAACAGAAAATAAAAATCCAATTAAATTTCAATTATTTTACTGTAAGATAATTACTTTATTCTAAAATTATCACTATTATTAATAATTTTGTCGGACACAAAAACTGAATTGACACTTGTGCAATAAGAATACAGCTGTACTGAGAGTGTACACATTATATTTGGGGTGCCTAATTTTGTAATTGTAATCTATTATCTTGATTTTGATGGTTTTTTACAAATATATTGTTTTATCATTGTGCTTTTTTCTAATACATAATTTAAGTTAAAATATATAAATATTCCACGTTTTATGTTACTATAGTTATTTTATCTTATAATATTATTGCTAATTCATAACAAAGACGATATCGAATTCGTCACTGAATTCCCATGTTTGTTTGGGACACCCTGTATATCAATTTAATAATAATGCAAAAATAAAACAATTCCATATTTATTAACAAAAGGCGTAACAAGAGTATGAAAAAATACAAAAAAACCCTGAGACATAACACCAGTAATCTACATCCTTTCACATAAAACTGACATTTTATTTTCAATTACATAAATGTTCAATGTTATTGCTCATAGAGGCATATACCATGGAACCACAAAACAAAATACTTTTCAAGTCCATCGTATTAAAAAAATGTCTGTAAAGACATATGTGGAGGGGAAGGAGGGGTGGCCGTGGGGAGAATCTAAGCTATGGGCGGTGGACACTGGACACTGTTCCTTGTGTGAATCTAACAGATGTTGTACAAGTTATTATTTATCCTAGGCCTGGAATGTTTGATCTAGTTTGAACTAAGAATATCACAGCCAAGTTTTCTCTATTTATCCTTGTTCTTCTTCTTCTTCTTCTTTTTTCTTAACTTTTCCTCATCCGATCTAAAAAAATCAGTATTTATTTTTTTAACCTTTTTTTGAATCTTAGAATCCGACAGAAAACTACAAATAATTAACTCTAATAATAAACTCCATTAAAAAATTAAATTCTGAGAACACCTTAAATGTCGAAAGGTCAAATTATTGGACAGGTTTAACATTCAAAATGCATATTCGTGCAAAAATACGGAATTCCGTGCAAAAGTTTATGGAATATGCAAACAAATTTAAGCATTTTTGCGCGAAAGTTTGAGGAAATAAGAGAAACGGTTCACAGTTGTCTCGAAAATCGTATCTCCTGCATGTACTCTCTGGTCTACATGATCAGGTATAAGATGACTAAAATCTTATCTCCTGCATGTACTCCCTGGTCTACCTAATCAGGTATAAGATGACTAAAACCTTCTCTCCTACATGTACTCCCTGGTCTACCTAATAAGGTATAAGATGACTAAAATCTTATCTCCTACATGTACTCCCTGGTCTACCTGATCAGGTATAAGAAGGCAATGAGGAGAAGGATTGGGATGGCCACGCAAAGGCTCACAAGGACAGGGTATTCCTAAAATTAAATTTTTAAATGATTTTATATCTTATTTGAGAGCGAAACTTTTGTGTTGGATCCTGGGCAAGTCTAGAACATTAAGGACTTCTAGGCTTGAACCTTAGCCACCGAATTATTTTCAGAGGTAAAATTTTGTCCAGTGGATATCGAGATTAGCCGCTGAATTCCTAATGTGACGTGTTATTTTAAGGTAAAATATCTTTCATCAAGAACCGTTTTTGGTGCTAAACATTAATTTTATGGGACTGTCGTCATAATTCAAATGACCCTCCATTTTGAATAGGGCTAAGTCCGATTCACAACGGTACCCTTGACTTGTGAAACCTTAACCTGATCAACAATGTTTTCTGGCTTGAAGAGTTATTAATTCTTTTAATTTCTCCATTGTTTTTGAAGCAAAAAATACACAAGTCACTTTGGCAGAGTGTTTCGTTGTTAATCGGACACACGCTGCTAACAAATTACGAATTAAATTACGTTCACAGTTCCTTTAAAAAAAATAAGATACCTTGATGTAATCTACGCAGAGCTGAACCAGGTCATCGCTAAATTAATTCATTATTAGAATTCAATCATTTTAAAATTGAGACGAGCTAAAGAGCCCCGCGTTGCCCGTGTAATTTTAAATTGCGTGCATTTGTTTAATAAAATTTGAATTTAAAAGAACATGATTTCAAAATTGTAAAACTTTTTCTCTTTGAAATAAAAAAACTAGGATTTTTTTTTGCCTATGTTTCTATGTTATAAACGTCAGACAATTTGGTACTACCGTTTGGCCAGCTATAACTAACATATATATATATAATTGAGATAATTCTGAAGTTTTTTCCCACATTACAATTTTCTAAATGTATTTCAAGGTTTGATTTACTCTCCCAAAAACCTGAAATAAAGGATTTGGCCCCTAGATTTCAGAAATCGAGAAAAGTTTTAATTGAAAAGATTAACTGTATAATTTTATAAAGTTCTTCGCTCATATATATATAATTTTATGTTAGCTATAGCTGGCCAAACGACTAGACCAAATTGGCTGACACGAGGGAACCCATAGGTATAGGCGTTAAAAAATTCAAAGTTTTTTTCTTCATTATTAGATTTTTTTCTTCAAAATTTCGAATTTTTTTTTTCACTTTCAAAATTCAATTTTTTTTGAAGTGTTTTAAAATTCCCCGGGCACTACAGCTAGAATTTTAATAAAGTTCTCAAGAAAACAACTTACAACGGACTTTTCGGAAGTGGGACGGATGTTGCTGGATAGTTCTTATAGAATCCAGTAATGAAGGAGGTTAAACTCTCAACATCATACTTCTCCACGTTATATCTGTAGAGCTTGTGCTGACGGAAACTAGGAAGGATTGGGGTTTAGTTAATCATAGAATTCAATGATTTTTGGAGATCTGGGAAAAAATGAAAAACTTTACTTATGGGGATTGTAATAGAAGTGAAATTCAGAGAAAAACGAGAATAAAAATTAAATGTGTCAAAACTGATGAAAGGGGGAAAAGGAAAATAATTAAACCTAATTAAAGAAAAAGTGATTGATATGTATTATATGGAAATTTCTTTAATCATGTATCCGCCCCTGGGTTTAATATTGACATTTTCTGTAATAACATAACATTATTGATTGTAAGATATAAGCTCATTAAAAAAGATCAATTTTTATTATTGGCCCAGACCTGACACCGGGTCAAATCGCGGTTGGGACTTGTTCCTCCAGTACAACCACTGATAAAAATACACAGGAGTTATTTCTCTGTAAACAGTTGTAAGTCCAGGTAAATAGGCTGGCAGCCCCCCTGGTTGTACCTGAGTTAGATGCTCGAATGTGGTGTCTGTTAACTCCTGTACAGCAGGGTCTTTATACCTCAAAAACGTGTCTATCATAACCTCTCCGTTTGCTGGACCTGTAAAAAGTTTTTGTGAGTTAATATTCTTAATTATTTTTAACTTAGGCACCAAGCTTAAAAAACATCACTGTGGTTCTACCGAGTAAGGGGTTGGGGGGAAGAAGGCAAACCGCACCCGTAACCGTATAGCCTCCATCCAAATTCAATCTTCACCAGAAATAACGAAGTTTTGCTTACAATTCGGTTTAAAATTATCTAAATCTAGATAA
Organism: Eurytemora carolleeae; assembly: GCF_000591075.1. Taxonomy (NCBI): domain Eukaryota; kingdom Metazoa; phylum Arthropoda; class Copepoda; order Calanoida; family Temoridae; genus Eurytemora; species Eurytemora carolleeae. The sequence goes on along the minus strand of NW_019397913.1, from coordinate 27,056 downwards.
TGAAGGTTGCATCAAGCATGAAACATCGTGTTTATGAACAAAATGGTTTAAGAAGATTGTTACGTTTTCACTGATATCTATCTATATGCTTTGCTTGCCTGTCTGTTTGTTTCTATGCAATAAACGTAAAAACGGCTACACTGATCGGGCCCAAATTTTTACCTCGCCTGACCCAGGGAAGGTCTATGAATGATGTAATTAAAAAAAATTGCCTCTAATAAAAAAGATTTTTTAAATTTTTTAAAATCCATGATTTTTTTTGTAAAATCCGCGAAAAATTTAAATAGAAGATCCTAAAAGTCTAGTACATATATATATATATTTTACCATCATACAGGACAGGGAGTCCACTTCGGAACATAACAATCCCAACAGATACTGGAGTCGGAGAATATCTTAACAAAAAATATTTTTAATCTGTCACAGCTTTGATCAAGCTTTAATTCAACTAAAATCAGGGG
>NW_019397913.1:23660-26425 GCF_000591075.1 Eurytemora carolleeae | reverse complement strand
TAGAAATTAAATCACTATGAGATTATGAAAATATTATAATTTTTTTAACGGATCATTAAGTTTTAGCATGAAAAAGCGTAAAAGAGAATAGAAAATAGACGATGTGTTCAAAACGTCAGTAATTCTTTAATAAAAGAAATGTTCATGGCCTGGATCCGGATCCATTTTTTCAAAGCGGATCCAGGATTCGGATCCGTATCAAAATAAAATAAATCCTATGCAATGCTTCCAATGGATATCATTAATTTTCGAAGCTATGAGGAAAAAAAACAAATTCGGTCTTTGTTTATCTCATAAAAATGAAAAGTAGACAGGCGTGTACTGTATATTGATCAGAATTACCCCCCCCTTGAAGCAAAAAATGATTTGCATGATTTTGGGAAAAATGAGACATCAAAAGGCTAGTTTTTTAATTCTTTTTTTTAAACACAAAATTCATTTATTTTCCCAATTCCATGACTTTATTACCACCTAGTTTCAAGCATATTCAATACCCCCCCCCCACATGGAGGATCTCAATAGTCACAGGGGGGGGGGGAGTTTTCTGTAAATTTCCCTGATACTAGAAAGCTCCCCTTCATACTCCTCACAAGTATCTACTGCTGTTTCTTCGCCTAAATCAAAAAATCATTAATCAATGTTTTTTTTCTCTTAAATTCGAGATAAAGTGGATATTTTGTAATTTTGATATTTAGTGCATTTCCAAGTGTACTAATGATGTATACAATTTAATGTGTAAAATGTAAATTACATTCTTCTAAAATGTACTAATTCATAAAAATTACTTACAAAAGAGTGCAACAACATACTGTTCTTCTTTGATCAGTTTATCTAGCTCATCATCCTAAATACAGTGACTTCCAGATATATGAATACATAGCAAGAGTTTTGTATAATGTATTATTATAAAGAAACTTCTTTTTATTTTTAATTCAAGGTATATTAATAGCCCTGAAATATGAATGCAATTGATATATTAATATTAAACTCATTTTTCCGCAGCATTTGATCTTAAATATGTAACACGACATTATAAAAAACTCTTGCTATGTATTCATATATCTGGGATTCCCTGTAGTTGAATCGTCTATCGTGAATATTGATGCGGCTTTAAAGTCTTATTTAGGGTGACCCACGAAGAATGACCATTAAGAGACGAATTAAAGATAGTCTTCCATTATAATTACAATAAGTTTAGCTAATTCAGGTAGTTCAGGTTGTTTAGGTAGTTTAGGTAGTTCAGGTAGTTTAGGTAGTTCAGGTAGTTAAGGTTGTTTAGGTAGTTCAGGTTGTTTAGGTAGTTCGGGTTGTTAAGTTAGTTCAGGTAGTTTAAGTAGTTCTGGTAGTACAGATATTTTATAGAATAGTTCAGGTAGTTAAGGTTGTTTGAGTAGTTCAGGTTGTTTAGGTAGTTCGGGTTGTTAAGTTAGTTCAGGTAGTTTATGTAGTTCTGGCAGTACAGATATTTTATAGTATAGTTCGGTCAGGTAGTTCAGGTAGTGTAGGTAGTTCAAGAAGTTCAGTCGGCTTTAAAACGTCAACCTACTTATCAAATACGATTCTTACACAATGTCAACCTTTTTTGTGCTTTCAAATATACCAGACATATTTCAATTAGATCCAGTTTATGAAATAAAATTAAAATTGGGTAATTTCCTAGAGAACAATTTTTGGACTCCCCCCCCCTTACTATCAATTTTGTACATGAATTTCGTATGTAACAAATGGATAAATTGATCATGTGGCCGCAGCGCCCTGCAACCCTGGCTTGTCTATAGCCGCAGCGCTCGGCCCAGAAATTGTGTTAACCTAACCTAATAATAACATAATAAAATAAATTATGATAATTTTGTACATGACCACTTATTTTTCAGCAAAATTATCATAATTTATTTTTTATTATGTTATTATTAGGTTAGGTTAAATAAATTAATATAGGATCATCCTGCCTAAAAAAGACTCAACAATTAATGATAACCTTACATCGACTTTCTGTAGAGAATTCTCCTCCCCCCTGCCTACCAGGCAAATAGACAAAAATAGTAACAACCGAAGCATCTGAAATTCATTTTTTTACTTTATGGTCATTATTTCACACACATTTAGTTAAAAATTAGTAACATGTAATGCGGAGGAAAAATTAAATATCCATGTAACATGACATAATAACACAAAATCACAATTTTCATATATCACCAAAGGGAAAAAAGGGTAAACCATGTCACGAGGGCTATTAATAATTATCTATGTGGTCCAATAGATGGCTTAAATGATAACTTCGTGCAGTGACGGTATAAACACGTCATCCCTGAAGAAGAGTGTGTATCAGGTAGACTAGAGTACAAACAGTACACTTGAACTCTCTGTATACAATAACACCGGTGTCCTGCATGGAGCTGACTCTTGCATGATGCGGACTCGACCCCTAAAGTTTAAACCATTTTAACACAATGTTAGACATAAAAAGCAATGTTAAAACATTAAATATTTTTAGTTGATATTTATTGAATACACATTTGGTGCTTAAATGTATTTAAAAGAGGGTAAAGGTAAACTTACAGAAATGATCGTTTTGTTCGACGAAAACGCATTATTTATATTAAGTTAATTTACCTGCAAAATATTGCATTAAACAATGAGAAAAGGCAATTTCAGCGATGCCTAAACTAAAGAAAATGTAATTATCTTTCGATCTATATGTATTTCAAATTGTAGCGCTTGTAAATTAAGGCATTAGTTTTAAAATCATTTTTGTAAATAAATAA
>NW_019397913.1:754-23646 GCF_000591075.1 Eurytemora carolleeae | reverse complement strand
TCAAGAAGTTCCTTGCGTACTTTATGTCTACTTATTACTATAAAAGTTATTCATAAAAAGCGCCAGCCATTCCAAGATTTGTTGATAAAAAAAATCTATAAAACAAATCTATTTTCTCCCCGAACTTTACTATGCAATGAGCTAGGGGGCCGAGCGCTGCGGCTATAAAAGACCAATTCAATTCACAATTTTTAATAAAATGAGTGTATTTAATTAGGGTTAGTATAGGAAGCTCATTTCTGGGCCAAGCGCGCTGCGGCTAGGACAGGCTAGGGGGCCGAGCGCTGCGGCCACATGTCTGGGCCGACCTACGAAAAATGCCCATCCGACCTACGTAAAATGCCCATCCGAACTACGAAAAGTGCCCATCCGACCTACGAAAAACGTCCATCCGACCTGCGAAAATTGCCCATCCGACCTACGAAAAATGCCCATCCGACCTATACGAAAAATGCCCATCCGACCTACGAAAATGCCCATCCGATGGCTTAAAGTAGGTCGGATGCACCAACATGCTGTTTTTAACGTGCCCGATCCGACCTACAGTGCATCGGACCTACCGCAGCTGTTAACCACGTGGTTGTAGGTCGGATGGGCAGAGCCCGCGATTTAAAAAATTCGAGAAAATAAGGCTCGAGTCTAAGCTGTCGTTGAGCCTTATTTACGACTTGAGCTTTCGGATTCAAGCTGCATCAATTATTTTTCACAGAGTTTAGTTCAAAAAAACAGTTTAATATTCTATTTGGCGGAATTTCATAGTAGGAATGGGCGCATTCCGGGTTTTTATGAGAACAAGACGCAACATTGAGCCTTNATGCACCAACATGCTGTTTTTAACGTGCCCATCCGACCTACAGTGCATCGGACCTATCGCAGCTGTTAAAACCACGTGGTTGTAGGTCGGATGGGCAGTAGAGGGGATGGGGCCATGGGCGTAGGTCCAAAAATACACCATCTATTTTTGATTTAGATGGTTAAATGAAGACGATCGAAAAATGTATTCAATGCCGCAACATATTCACGATACTCTCACCAACACACGGCGACTATGTAGTTTCTTCAGATTTTAGACAATCTTACTAAAATTGCACGTAGTGTAAATATTTGATACTCATTTTGTTTATTGCCAAACTGTTAAGTACTGAAACCCATACAGTATATATCGTCAAATAATTATACCGATCATTACAACCAAATATGCTTTAAAAACGACGCGGCTAGGACGGGCAAGGGGGCTGCATGTACATTTTTGATGTTGGGGGGGGGGCAAAAATCCTGCTCAAGGAAGTTACCTGAAATGATATTGTTCAACCTGAAGTTACTTGAAATGATATTGTTCAACCTGAAGTTACCTGAAATGATATTGTTCAACCTGAAGTTACCTGAGCCCGCGATTTAAAAAATTCGGGGAAATACGGCTCGGGTCTAAGCTGTCGTTGGACCTTATTTACGGCTTGAGCTTTCGGATTAAAGCTGTAGGGAACCCTGTCATGGATAGGTAGGTTCTAATTATTAAATATACAGGGAAACCCTGTCATGGATAGGTAGGTTTATTAAATATACAGTTTAGGGATAAATATATGCGAAAAAAATAGAACAAAAAGTTGAAAATTATTTTTTGTTTAAAAAATTCAGTAAATCTTAAAGAAATGACCTGGATCCGAATCGGGATCCATTTTTTTCCTGTGCGGATCCAGGATCCGGATCCGCATCAAAATTAAATAGATCCTAAGCACTGGAATTACGTTAACCATCGTGATTTTATTCCAATTTTGAGACCACTGTATTTGGTGATCTTGAGGAAATAATATTAGTATTCAAATCCATATTTTGGTTCAAAACAACGAAACTGATAATTAAAAATAGCAATTCTACATTTTGAATATATATATTTAAATTAAGATTTTCAAATATTTAGATTACTCATGAATAAAGATAAAAAGCTTAGACAACAGCCCGATATTAACGTTTAAACATTCTTTTTAAACAAAAACTAGATAAAATTTAAGTATACGAAGAAACGACTTTTCTGGATACCAAAACCAAATTTGTAATGTAACTAACTCTATTTAACTAAAAAACGTGTTTTTTAATAATAAAAAAACGCTTAGGGAATATGACCGGGGGGAGTTTGCAGTTCCTGATCAGGTCAAGAAGTTCCTTGCGTACTTTCAGGTACAGATATATATATATATAGAAATATAATTGCAATTATAGAATTATCATTGTTATAGAAATATTATCACAATTTTAGCGATATTATCATGTTTAAAGAAATATTATCATAGTTAAGGAAATATTATCACAATCATAGAGATCCAGATGTTAAATTCCAAATTAATTTGGGGAAAAAATCACAATTATATACATATAACATGACAATTATTAAAAAAAACATTGTTAAAGAAATTAAATCACAATTATACGATTAAAATGACAATTATACAAATAAAATCACAATTATAGAAATTAAATCACTATAGCAGATGAAATCACAATTATACAAATATAATCACAGTTATATAAATTAAATCACTATTACAGGTAAAATCACAATTATACAAATAAAATCACAGTTATAGAAAAGAAATCACTATTACAGATGAAATCACAATTATACAAATATAATCACAGTTATATAAATTAAATCACTATTCCAGGTAAAATCACAATTATACAAATATAATCACAATTATACAAATATAATCACAATTATAGAAATTAAATCACTATTATAGATATAAAATGACAATTATACAAATATAATCACAATTATACAAATATAATCACTATTACAGATGAAATAACAATTATATAAATATAATCACAGTTATATAAATTAAATCACTATTACAGGTAAAATCACAATTATACAAATATAATCACAATTATAGAAATTAAATCACTATTACAGATGAAATCACAATTATACAAATATAATCACAGTTATATAAATCAAATCACTATTACAGGTAAAATCACAATTATACAAATATAATCACAATTATAGATAAAAAAATCACTATTATAGATAAAAAATCACAATTAAAGAAATGAAATCACAATTATAGAAATTAAATCACTATTACAGATGAAATCCCAATTATACAAATATAATCACAGTTATATAAATCAAATCACTATTACAGGTAAAATCACAATTATACAAATAAAATCACAGTTATAGAAATGANAGAAATTTAATCACTATTATAGATATAAAATCACAATTATACAAATATAATCACAATTATAGAAATATGTATAAAATAACATTTATATGTTTTCAGGATATGATCAAAGAGCGGAATGTTTATGAGGAAAATATCAGTTTAAAAATTACAATGTTTCAATTATTGTTATTTAACTTTATTTTAAATCGCATTATATGTTTTTAAATGACCACCCAGTGGGTTAAAAAAAGATTAATTATATTTAGTAAGAGTTTTAATTTTTTTCAGAAATTATATTCAGCCCCGAAATATTTTTAAGAAAAAAGGGGTTTAAGAACCCCCTTACTATCTTTTTTAATGAAAATTTTTCAGAAGTATGTTTGCACAGAGGGTCAAATTGTTTTTATTGTTGTATTTGCTAAATGTCTTTTTGGGTTAAAGCACTTTAAAAGTATCAAGGGATTAAAGAACTTAAAATCTAATGTCCAATTTTTCTTTTTATCCGCATTTTTATTATTAATAAAATTTATAACCCTGTTTCGGAGAATAATTCTCCGGAAATGTTGTAAAAACATTTTAAATTGATATTTATCTAGTTAAATACTCTTTATGAAACCAACTTCCCAAAACTCACGGAGCAGTACTTTAAGGTATACATCATAGATTTATTTCTTGAAGGGGGAGGCGAGGAGAATAAGTCTATAATCTTGTTATACTAGTCTTGAATATTTTCTCAGCATTTAATCTATTCTATTGTTAATTATTATTTATTAAGTAAAATTATACAAGAACATTTTCCGTTTTTTCTTGATTTTTTTCTTACCCACACGTGTGCACGTGCAGGTTGTCATTTTTTTCTCTCTTCTTTACGTCTGTCCAGTTTCTGGTGCAGTTTTTGAAAGAACTATTTCGAGGTTGCTCTGAAGAAATTATGCCCTACATCAAGCAGGATCCCATCTTTGTATTCTTGTACAAGGAACTCTGCTACAGGCATATATATGCAAGGTAAGTTATGGTTAAACTCCTATATAGGTGGGCAGGGGGATATACACTAGGTTAAACCCCTGTACACATTTCCTTTAAAGTGTCTTGAAAACTTTTTTCTTCTAAATATCTTGCCAGGATGATAAGCTAACTAAGTAACCTTTGAAATAATGTGACTGCCTTAACATTCAATTGCAGAGTACTTTGGGTTCCCTTTTAGATTTACACTTGATGATTTCAGTTTAGATTAGTGTAGTTTATATCTGTTTCAGGGTCCCTGGAGGTCCAGCTGTATACAATCCCTTCAGTTTATATCTGTTTCAGGGTCCCTGGAGGTCCAAATGTATACAATCCCTTCAGTTTATATCTGTTTCATGGTCCCTGGAGGTCCAACTGTATACAATCCCATCAGTTTATTTCTGTTCCAGGGTCCCTGGAGGTCCAACTTACAATTCCTTTCAGTTTTTTTCTGTTTCAGGGTCCCTGGAGGTCCAATTGCATACAATCCTTTTCAGTTTATTTCTGTTTCAGGGTCCCTGGAGGTCCAACTTACAATTCCTTTCAGTTTTTTTTCTGTTTCAGGGTCCCTGGAGGTCCAACTGCATACAATCCTTTTCAGTTTATTTCTGTTTCAGGGTCCCTGGAGGTCCAACTGTGTACAATCCCTTTCAGTTTATTTCTATTTCAGGGTTCCTGGAGGTCCAACTGTAGAGCAGAGAATGAGCTCCTACTTCAACTACTGCCATGTAACTATTGAACAATATTAAGCTTGTCGCGTCCATAAAGGGACTGTCGGCGTAGTTTTAAATTACTCTCCATATATGTAAAGATTTACATGTCCGATTCACAACGTTAGTCTTTACATCTCTATCTGAGCAAAAGTGATGTAGAAATCCGCATTCTCTATGAACTTTATCTTTAAATTTTTTTGTCAATTTGAGTTTTGAAATTGAACTTTTAAACGTTTCCTGCAGTTGTACACCTTATATGCTGGTTTGCATGCTGTAAACGGCTGAATTCAATCCTTATATATTTGGAGAGTTCAAGGTTGTCATTAAGTCTCACCCTATCTGAGACTTAATTTACATAGTTTTCTCTTGTTTTTAAGTTTAACATGGTTTATGTTAAGGACCACGATTTACATACATGTGCAATGTGCGGCCTCTTTAAAGCTAATGAAACCGAGAAGGACGCATATTTGTATAAAATATGCGTCCTGTTTCTGTCAATTTAGGGTAGTGGTGAGACAGGTTTCAAATTTGAGCGTTACGAACGAGACAGGGGTGTATATTTCCTCGTAAAATCATTTTTCTCCTTCCCCTTTTGAAAAAAAAAAATTCTCCCAGAGGATATAAATGCATTTTAGGGTTTTATTTTCGGGGAAAATCACGATTTTCAGGGGAAATAAATGCATTTTTTAAATTGAANTTCTGAAAAATATACATCCCTGGACCGAGAACTTGGAAGAAAATTGATTGATTGATTGTTTAGATTTTCAACTACATCTTGTCTGCTGAGACTCCGGTAAATCTGGAGCTACCGAACCAGTGGCTCTGGGAGATCATTGATGAGTTCATTTATCAATTCCAGGTTTACTTCTTTAACTAACTATTTATACTAACTTGATACTTACGAGGTAATTCTCTTCTTTTTTTCTTCATTTCCTTGAGTTCTTCATGTGTTGGATGCTATGGTAAACATTTTTTTCATATCGGCGGCAACTAGTTAAAATAATTATAATAATCCAGCTTTATAATCTTTCTTGACATTATATATTCACCGATGACTGACCTAAAAACTCCTTTAGCAAAAAAGTTTTATACCCCTGTAATCATATAAGTAAATAAATGATTTCTAGGGGGAAATGAGTGATTTTTTCGGGGTGGGGTGGAGGGGGCGGAAAGGTGCCAAATAGGGAACTAGCCTGGACAATGACATGTTAAAGCTTCGAAAAAAAAACGCCCACCTAGACCTGAAAACAAAACAAAACTCATCATAATTTAAGATATGAACAAAATTGACCCTAGCGTAAGTTATACGTTCCATCATCAAAGAAAGATGATGGAATCCAAAAATGAGAAAAAGTTTTAAAATCTTTTTTTTCCTTTTCAGGCGTTTTCTCAGTATAGATGCAAGCTGCAGAAGAAAACTGATGAAGAGATTGAATATCTCAAACAGAATCCCAAGGTTGGTCTATAATCTGGGAACTGTCCCTTTATCACTCGAAATTAAAGTTATGATCAGCTAATTACTTTTCCGAGTTATTTCTGTAAAAGAGAACTAAGTAACAAGTGAATGTACAATTGTGGACTTCAAAAGAGACATCGAAGTTCTGGAAAAACATATTTTATATTTCAGGTGTTCAGGGTAAATATAAATATCAGAACACACTTCTGCTACTACAAATACTCGATATCGTACATTCTTAAACTCAAGCTTAATATTCTTTTAGATTTATCTCTCTTCTTTACGTCTGTCCAGTTTCTGGTGCAGTTTTTGAAAGAACTATTTCGAGGTTGCTGTTTTTTTTATTTATTTATTGACACGTGTACCTCAATAGTGTTACTTGTATTTATCTTGCTGAATAAGGGTTTCAATTATATTATATTTTACTCATGGCTTTATTTATATTTATTCGCCATATTTTTGTATGTTTTTAACAGCTAACTAGGACTAAAGCAAGTTTAGGTTATATACATTTTGTCCTGTTATTTCTAGAGTTGTGCTTGGCCGGATGCTGAAGAAATTATGCCCTACATCAAGCAGGATCCCATCTTTGTATTCTTGTACAAGGAACTCTGCTACAGGCATATATATGCAAGGTAAGTTATGATTAAACCACTGCACTGTAGAGGGGGGCAGGAGATAAACACTAGGTTAACCCCTGTGCATATTTCCTTTAAGTAACCTTTGAAATAATGTAACATTCAATTGCAGAGTACTTTGCGTTCCCTTTTAGATTTACACTTGATTTTAGATTAGTTTAGTTTATATCTGTTTCATGGTCCCTGGAGGTCCAACTGCATTCAATCTCTTTCAGTTTATTTCTGTTTCATGGTCCCTGGAGGTCCTACTGTATACAATCCCTTTCAGTTTATTTCTGTTTCAGCGTCCCTGGAGGTCCAACTGTATACAATCCCTTTCAGTTTATCTTTGTTTCATGGTCCCTGGAGGTCCAACTGTATACAATCCCTTTCAGTTTATTTCTGTTTCAGGGTCCCTGGAGGTCCAACTGTATACAATCCCTTTCAGTTTGTTTCTGTTTCAGGGTCCCTGGAGGTCAAATTGTATACTATCCCTTTCAGTTTATTTCTGTTTCAGGGTCCCTGGAGGTCCAACTACATACAATCCCTTTCAGTTTATTTCTGTTTCATGGTCCCTGGAGGTCCAACTGTATACAATACCTTCAGTTTATTTCTATTTCAGGGTCCCTGGAGGTCCAACTGTAGAGCAGAGAATGAGCTCCTACTTCAACTACTGCCATGTNAAAATAAAACTCATCATAATTTAAGATATGAACAAAATTGACCCTAGCGTAAGTTATACGTTCCATCATCAAAGAAAGATGATGGAATCCAAAAATGAGAAAAAGTTTTAAAATCTTTTTTTTCCTTTTCAGGCGTTTTCTCAGTATAGATGCAAGCTGCAGAAGAAAACTGATGAAGAGATTGAATATCTCAAACAGAATCCCAAGGTTGGTCTATAATCTGGGAACTGTCCCTTTATCACTCGAAATTAAAGTTATGATCAGCTAATTACTTTTCCGAGTTATTTCTGTAAAAGAGAACTAAGTAACAAGTGAATGTACAATTGTGGACTTCAAAAGAGACATCGAAGTTCTGGAAAAACATATTTTATATTTCAGGTGTTCAGGGTAAATATAAATATCAGAACACACTTCTGCTACTACAAATACTCGATATCGTACATTCTTAAACTCAAGCTTAATATTCTTTTAGATTTATTTTTTCGTTTATATAAGAAACGCAAAAAGGCGAACAGGAACCATGGTGTACACTATACAGAATGTATATTTAGGTGTGGAATATACATGGTGTACAGAATGTATGTTTAGGTGTGGAATATACATGGTGTACTAAATGTATATTTATTTTAGGTGTGGAATATACAGGGTGTACAGAATGTATGTTTTCGTGTGGAATATAAATGGTGTACAGAATGTATGTTTAGGTGTGGGATATACATGGTGTACAGAATGTATGTTTAGGTGTGTAATATACATGGTGTGCGGAATGTATATTTAGGTGTGGAATAACCATGGTGTACAGAATGTATGTTTAGTTGTGGAATATACATGTTGTACAGTGTATGTTTAGGTGTGGAATATACATGATTTACTAAATGTATGTTTAGGTGTGGAATGTACATGGTGTACTGAATGTACTGCACTCCCTGGTGGATAAGTCGAACATAAACAAACAGTTAGAACTGTACAACAACCAAGGAAATCCGGACCAGGTCAAGAATGTTAAATTTTAGAAACATATTTAAAACTTTATTATGAACAAATCAAACTAGAGTTAAGTGAAGTCATACATACCATTTCCAAAACTAACAAATCAGCATTGCAACATGATCTTACAACTCAATATTTGAGAATTTATTTTTGTTCTTCTATTCTGTAAACTGCTTCAATAAAAGTTATTGTTAATATTTTGAAAACTGAAATATTGTCATTTTATGGAGATATAATTTCAGCCAACCGTACAAAAAAAAGATTTCTACATAAACATGTTAAAATTAAGAAATAAGTGAAGAACTCACGTGACCCAATTACTGGTTCTTATATTTACATTAGTCATGAATTTTATAACCTTTTCACAAGAAAGATGAAAACTTCATGTAGGCTAATCTTGTACACTGTAAAGAAAAACCTCTTAGTTGACAATAAATTAACAAAAGTGAAAGTTAATGTTTTTGTGAATCAATGACGTAACTCTGAATATCGCATTTGAAAAGTAATGTTTGTTTTAGGTTGCTGGAGAGTTTGGGCGTCATTCCCTTTACAAGATGTTGGGATACTTTTCTCTAGTTGGACTTCTTAGGTACTCCCCACCGCGCTCAATTTTCTAATAATTTACTTCCTAAACACCCCTCTCACTTCCCTCTCCTCCCCCACCGCGCTCAATTTTCTAATAATTTACTCCCTAAATACCACCCTCTCCTCCCTTATTTCCCTCTTCAATATTATAATATTTCTAATAATTTAGGCTGCATTCTCTTCTCGGAGACTTCTATCAGTCCATCAAGGTAAGCAGTTCAGGGTTTAATTCATTGTTAATTCATCTCTCGAAACATTCCTTTTTTATAATGGTTTACTTTTTGCCTCAAATTATTGACTTGATCGATTGTCTTAACTGATTGATTGAATGCCCGAGTGATTGACTGATGATTTTCCTGATTGATAAACTAAATTGACTCATTAATTGAATGATTAAATTGAATTGGACGAGTGATTGACAGAGTCTGATGATTGATTTCTAGGTTCTGGAGAACATAGAACTGAACAAGAAGTCTCTGTACTCCCGTGTACCTGGCTGTCAGATCACCACGTACTACTACGTAGGGTCAGCACATAATTTATTATAGTACACTAGTTCATAATATACAATTTCTTATTTACAATTAACAATTGATGGTGCATTTATGTTATTGTTTTGTAATTACAATTAAGAATTGACGATGTATTCTTGCGCTTTATTTATTATTATTTTATAAGTTTTTTTCTAGAATTTTCTCTTAATCAATTTTGTGTTGAAATTGTTATTGTTCAGATTTGCGTACATGATGATGAGAAGATATGCTGACGCTATAAGAACCTTCTCCAACATTCTCCTCTACGTTCAGAGAACTAAACAGATGTTCCAGGTAAACCTTGTTCACGGTCGATCTTGCTTTAATTACTTTCGATCATGCTTTACGGTCGATCCTGCTTTAACTACTTTCGATCATGCTTTACGGTCGATCCTGCTTTAACTACTTTCGATCGTGCTTTAACTTAAGCTATGCCCGATTGTATTTATGTTTGAATGGGAAGGGTTGTATATTTTCCCCAAAAATCAAGTTTTTTTCTAGTACACAGAATTTGTTTTGCTGTTTTCGGGAAAATACATGGTTTTTAGGAAAAATAAATGATTTTTAGGTGGGGGGATTATATTTTGGGCAAAAGTATTAAAAGAAGGAAAAAGCTTGTCGCTTCTTTATTTATTTTTTCAAATCAACAAAAATCTTTATCATGAAAAATATACTCACAAGATTTCTAATCTGAAATAAAGCTGTGCTATGAACTAACTATATTGTTGAATTTAGACTAAATCCTACCAGAATGATCTAATCAACAAACAGACAGATCAGATGTATGTTCTTCTATCCATCTGTCTAGTTCTTCATCCACAGAGAATAGATGAATCTATTCATACTTGCCTCAGGTAATCAATTATTCATCCTTATGTTAATTCAGTTTGTTATTCATTCATTCTCAAAGAAAAGATTAATCCATCCTGCATTTAGTGTATATTCTGACTACCCAGCAGCCGCCGCCCCCTAGTGTAAAGTTCGGGGGATCTTTACCTAAGCCATTCTCCTTGTTCTTACTTCCATGTTGAATACAAACATTATGTCAAAATTACAACAATGTATATTGTATATTGTGTACACTGAACCCATTTTAGAGTAAGAACTTTTGTTGCGAATCTCAAAGAGATCTAAATATTTATAATTTAGGGAGAAGCAGTACTCTGAGAAGATGAACAAGATGCAGAGAGGGGAGCTAGCAGAGTTTGATGCTTGCTTCACATTTGCTTGTCCGAAGGTAAGTTGTAATAGAATTTTAACGGCGCCTCACGGCCCTTTTTCTTTTCACAGTTTTAGCTATCAAATGTTGCTTTTCTTTTCGTTATTTCTTCCTCGCACATCATGAAACTAAAAACTTTACGAAATTTACCAAATATAAGTACATGATTACATGATTCTATGATTGCATGATTCCATATATCGATTAACTGATTTGCTGCTAAAATTTTGCACAATGGTTGAAAATTAATTCTATATTTCACTGTTTTAGTTCTTGAGCCCTGTACCTCCCTCCTACGAGAGTTTGATGGTCGAGAATGAGGCTCATAGGGAACCCCTTAGGCTCCAGCTTAAGGTTAGTGGATTGATGTCATGTCATGTCATGTCATGTCATGTCATGTCATGTCATGTCATGTCATGTCATGTCATGTCATGTCATGTGATAAGATTGGATTAGATTTATAGATATTTAATTGGTTTTAAATGTGTTGATTGATTCAATTAGTCATTTATTGATTGGTTGATTCATTGGTTGATTCATTTATTGATTGGTTGATTCATTGATTGATTGGTTGATTCATTATTGATTGGTTGATTCATTTATTGATTGGTTGATTCATTTATTGATTGGTTGATTCATTTATTAATTGGTTGATTCATTTATTGATTGGTTGATTCATTTATTGATTGGTTGATTCATTGATTGATTGATTCATTTAGTCATTTATTAATTCACTAGAAATTCAAGGCGCTACATTTTAAAACAAAGAAGAAAAAAATTTTGCGGATTTTTTAAAAAATATTCGCGGATTTTTAAGAATTTAATTTTTTTTACAAAATTTAAAACCTTAAAAACCTTTTTTTTAATTTTTATCATTCATAAACCTTCCCTGTGCTCACGTGATGTCCCACAAAAAATTTGGGCCCGATCGGTTTAGCCGTTTTGACGTTTATTGGATACAAACAAACAAACAGACAAACAGACAAGCCAAATTTATATATAGAAGATTGATTCGTTGATTGATTCGTTGATTGATTCATTGATTGATTCATTGATTGATTCATTGATTGATTCATTGATTTACTGATTATTATTTAGGTATTCATGGAAGAAGTTCAGCAACAACTTATGCTGCCCACTATCAGGTGACTAAAAATTATCTAAATTCGAAGTAAAAAAATACATTTTCGCTGTGTACATTAATTAAAATATTTTTTTTCATAAAATATCTCTAATGGTAATATTTGGGCGCATTTTCAGGTCCTATCTGAAGCTGTACACCACCATGCCCCTGGACAAGATGGCTGGTTTCATGGAAATGTAAGTTCTCAATCTTCATTTGTCCTTGTTCAAAAGGTTTTCGCAAAATTGAAAATTGATCAGTTTATGTTGCCGTTCGGCATCATTAACTTTATTCTGATTTTTATTAAGACATAAAATAGAAAACAAAGATAACATGAAGCTTACGTTTTATCTTTTTCTAAAGAGATTTTAAACTTTTTTCACTTTGCTAAGGTGCCTCACTGATTTAATATACTTGCTAATGTGCTCGGCGTTATTCGTAAAATAAAAAAAATATACTTAATTTAGCTCATTCGGTCCAGCCGTTTGGTCGGCCATAGGGAACATGTATACGTACAAATGTATTGTTTTATTATATAGATAGATATACATTTTCTATAATAAAAAAACATTGTTCAGGCCCTCAGAGGAGTTCAGAAATCATGTTCTTGCGTTCAAGCATAAGATGAGGAACGTTGTCTGGACTAAGGTAAAAAATGAAATTTTTTAAACTTTAAATTATCTCCAGATTCTGAATTTAATAAGTTTGCCGCGTCTGAAATCCGCCAAAAACCGGCTTCAATGGAGCGCCGGCTTAAATCTTGAAACATTGAATACATTTTAAGTGGAAACAACCATATTTGTGTCGCGGCTCAAATTCTTTAAATTCGGCCTCAGGACTCTTTTAGTTGTGTTAGGCATTGAATAATATATAATTTTCTTATTTTTTACTTTGATTTATATCATACTTAATGCTTGAGGATCAAAAGTTAAGAATATACAGGGTTAACCACAAAGTATCAGACTTCAGAGACGACTGTAAGGAATTTACACTGTCTGTTTCCTTTTACTAATGATTCCCTTTCTAACTATAAACTTCTTTCTCTCTTTGTCAATTTAATAAACACGTCATTTAAATTATCACACTCAAGGACTTTTCTTCATCTTGGTATCGTCAAAGGGGGGGGGGCAATTCGACACTTTGCGACACCAAATTTTTACAGGCTGCGTTTGGTCTTGATAATTGAGATAGAAGGCTAAAATTTTGCATGCAGCCTCAAATTGTGGTAATTTACATAGATCACGATGCAAATTTGAGACCGGAGGTCATTGACCTTCATTTTGACCTTCATAATTCAGAAAATAAGGGAAAATACCACCTTTTTACTCTAATTCAATTATTTTAAGTTAATCAGACATGTTTTCATATTTTTTGTTAGCACATAATATAGACATGATATAGACACATCTATTCGACCTCCAATGGACCTCCAAAAAGTTCAACTATTAAATCAATAAAAACAAGTCATATGAGGTATCAAATCATAGATTTTTTGGTGTTCTGATTCCATTCTGATACCTTATTTGACCTCAGATGATCCTGGAGGTCGTAACATCCAAAATTATCTTACCTCAAGAGGTTAAAAAAAAATCAATAAAAATTAGTCCATGTGCGGTATAAAATCATAGTTTTTTTGGTGTTCTGATTCCATTCTGATACCCTTTACTGACCACCGATGATCTTAAAGGCATTTGACTCCTAGATATCAATGACTGACCTCAAGAAGTCAAAATTAGAAATCAATAAGAAGAAGTAATTCTGAGGTATTAAATCATAGGTTTTCTGGTGTTCCGATTCTGATCATTGATATCTGGAGGTCAGCGACCTTTAAACTAAACTAAACAAAATGGGTATCAGAATGGAATCGGAATACCAAAAACCCTATGATTGGATACCTAACTTGACTTAATTTCATTGATTTTATTATTTACGATCTTCAGGATCATCTGAGGTCAAAAAGGAGTACCAGAAAGGAATCAGAACACCAAAAAACCTATGATTTGATACCTCATATGAATTATTTTCATTAATTTCATTTTTTGACCGCCCGATGTTAGCAAATTTTGGATGTCACGACCTCCAGGATCATCTGAGGTCTAAAAAGGGGTATCAGAATGGAATCAGAACACCAAAAAACCTATGATTTGATATCTCACATACTTTTCATTGATTTAATATTTGACTATGTTGGAGGTCATTATCGAAGGGAGGTCAAAATGGAGGTCGGATATATGTGTCGATATCAGCGCATGACTTGTATGGTAGCAAAAAATATGAAAACATGTCCGATAAACTTATAACAATTGAATTAGAGTGAAAAAAGTAGTATTTTCCCTTATTCTTTGAGTTCATGGAGGTCAAAATGGAGGTGAATAATCTCCGCTCTCAAATTTTCTTCGTGATTTATATAGATGACCACAATTTGAGACTGCACGCAAAATTTCAGCCTTCTATTTGCTACTCATAATTGGAGATTGTCGAAAACCTTCAGATAAATTTTATTCCTCTTGATATCCCGTGGTGGACATACCCTGCAGGGATAACTTTAATCAAGTAATCAATCATTAATCCCACATTGTGTAATGATATCGAGATCAAGTGTTCAAGATTAACGATACTTAAAAGTTCCGACAACTATTTATTGTAATCTATATAAATACTTTGCTTGTCTATCTGTGTTTGTTTGTTTGTTTGTATCCAATAAACGTCGGCTGAACCGATCGGGCCCAAATTTTGCGTGGGATCTCACATGACCCCTGGGAACATGGATGATTAAAATTCAAAATTTAGCCTCCAACAAAATTCGATTTTCATTAAATTTAAAAAATCCTCGAATTCTATTTTTTACAATTAGCAATTTGTTTATTCTTACAGTGCTACAATTTTTACATTGAGAAAATGCTCTCAATTGAAAAATATTGTTCTATTTTTGTTAAATATTTAGGGAACCTCTGGGTTAGAAGGGGAGTTCCAGTCTGGCTCCGAGGTGGATTTCTACATAGATAAAAACATGATCCATATTGCTGATACAAAGGTAAGAAAAGGAGGTTGGGGATCAGTAAGGTTGTATATAAGCTTAAATACTCTGGATGCGCACCAATGAAGGTAAATGTCGTCTTTATTGCAATGGAGACAAATCCTCATATGAAGTCAGTAATACTTTGCCTTTGCTAATTATTGCACAGTTAACAAATATTGTTTGTGCTAACACGTTTGTGCTAAAAAATGCAATTCTAATTCAAGTTTTCAAACTTGTAAGTTCTTTTATATTTAGTGAGCCGCAAAATTTATTATTCTTTAAAATAAGCAGAGATCATATTGAGATTTTGAGTGTCCATTGCTACAATGGTCGTCTTTACCTATACATTAGAGCGCATCCAGAGTATCTATTCTTTATACAATCCTTGGGAATCAGTTTCTCAGGTCATCTCCAAACATTCATTATTCTCGGTTAATGCCTTATCAAACCAAAATATTTTTTACGTAGAAAGTGTAATTAAGTTTTAGATATTTTTATAGGTTCAGTTTTCTTCTCCTTTTGTACAAATTTGGTTTTAAGAATAACATTTTTCGTTAAATTTTTATTTTTATGATTGGATTTTTTTCCAATAAGAAAGATAAGTTTTTTTTACATTTTTGTTATTTTAGGTTGCGCGAAGATACGGAGACTTCTTCATTCGCCAGATTCACAAGTTTGATGAATTAAACGGAGCTCTCAAGAAAATCCAAATCTAGAACCGGATTTAGAAGTAGACGACATCTGTCTATTCTTGGATTCAAACTGGTTTATTCTGGTTTTATCTTGGTTCAAACGGAAATAATATAGTTGAAAGCTGGGTTGAACTGTTTTTTTCTCTGGTTTTTTAATTTCTGTAATAAAGCCGGTTCCTACAAATTTATTTTTATTTTCAATACTTATTAATTGTTGAATTTTTTAATGTGAATTTTTTAATTTATTTTTTTTTCTCTGAGATCGTAAAAGAAAAGCATTTTCAACCATTCTTATTTAGGTTTTTGTTTTCTTTTTACTTCATTTCATTTTCTTCTTTACTCCATTCCATTTTCTTCTTTACTCTATACCGTTTTCCTCTTTAATCTATAACATTTTATTTTTTACTCTATAACATTTTCATTTTTACTCTATACCGTTTTCATCTTTACTCTATACCATTTTCTTCTTTACTCTATATCATTTCATCTTTACTCTTTACCATTTTCATCTTTACTCTATACCATTTTCTTGTTAACTCTATACCATTTTCATCTTTACTCTATACCATTTTCATCTTTACTCTATACCGTTTTCATCTTTACTCTAAACCATTTTCTACTTTTCTCTATACCATTTTCATCTTTATACTTGACCATTTTCATCTTTACTCTTGACCATTTTCATCTTTACTCTATACCATTTTCCTCTTTACTCTATACCATTTTCATCTTTATTTTTGACCATTTTCATCTTTACTCTATACCATTTTCATCTTTACTCTATACCATTTTCATCTTTACTCTTGACCATTTTCTACTTTACTCTATACCATTTTCATCTTTACTCTATAACATTTTCATCTTTACCCTATAACATTTTCATCTTTACTCTTGACCATTTTCATCTTTACTCTATACCATTTTCATCTTTACTCTATACCATATTCATCTTTTCTTTATACCATTTTCATCTTTACTCTATAACATTTTCATCTTTACTCTATACCATTTTCATCTTTACTCTAGACCATTTTCTACTTTACTCTATACCATTTTCAACTTTACTCTATACCATTTTCTTCTTTACTCTATACCATTTTCATCTTTACTCTTGACCATTTTCATCTTTACTCTATACCATTTTCATCTTTACTCTATACCATTTTCTTCTTTACTCTATACCATTTTCTTCTTTACTCTATACCATTTTCATCTTTACTCTTGACCATTTTCATCTTTACTCTATAACATTTTCATCTTTACTCTTGACCATTTTCATCTTTACTGTATACCATTTTCATCTTTACGCTATAACATTTTCATCTTTACTCTATACCATTTTCATCTTTACTTTATACCATTTTCATCTTTACTTTATACCATTTTCATCTTTACTCTTTACCATTTTTATATTGACTCTTGACCATTTTCTTCTATACTCAAGCTTTGTAATTGTTTTCGGCAGTGCTTAGAATTGCTCTTAAACCACATTAGTCAACTAATAAGAGATTATAAATCCTTCCCAATCTCTGAATGGTTCATTAAGTTTCAGCGAAAAAAAAGAAAAGTTTTCAACTTTTTAAATTTGTTTTTAAAATCGGTAGTTATGAAGTTGAAGAATTGTTCAGGATCTGGATCCGGATACATATTTTTTGTCAGGGCGGATCCTTTTTAAAATGAATGAAGGAGGGTGTGCTGGGCCGCCACGAGCCCTGCGAACTGACCTCCGGAGCCTGCTAATACAACTCTCGTTATGTATCCAAGCTTCCGCTATTCTATCTCCTAAGAACTGGTTTTCAGTGAAACCAGTTCTGGCGCTAATCTTTATATGTCACAGTACAGAATAAAATCTTTCACCCCCTCCTCATAGATCTGTTTCTTCTATCTTATTGACAATTTTAAATTACTGGCTCTGGAGAAAATCCTTGTGTATGCTACTAATTACGAATTGAAGCTTTTTTTTAGCTTTAGTGCATGTTAATTGTCTATTTCCCTTGTTATTTGTTACTTGCTTCCATCCCTCCCCACCCAACCTTTAAACTCCTATATCTCTATTCTTCAATTTAAATGAATATAAACAGGGTTTACTCTGTAGTCTGCCTGAGGAAAAACAAGGTCCATTGCTACGCGCTTTTATCACCCTTACTCTTTATCAGGCTCTTATCCCTCTCTTACATTTTTGCTAAACTATCTTTTTCCTTCCTCACCCTTATTTTTTTGCTACACCTCCCTCTCACCCTTATTTTTTTGCTACACCTCCCTCTCATCCTTATTTTTTTGCTACGCTCCCTTTCACCCCTAGTCTTTGCTACACTCTCCAACTCTTTTTCTTTGCTACGCCTCTTACCATCCTTATTCGTCTCTTCTATGCTTCCATCTTTATTCTTTGCTACTACCCCTCCCATCTTAATTCTTTGCTACTCCCCCTCCCATCTTTATTCTGTGCTACTCCTCCTCCCATCTTTATTCTTTGCTACTCCCCCTCCCATCTTTATTCTTTGCTACTCCCCCTCCCATCTTTATTCTTTGCTACTCCCCCTCCCATCTTTATTCTTTGCTACTCCCCCTCCCATCTTTATTCTTTGCTACTCCCCCTCCCATCTTTATTCTTTGCTACTCCCCCTCCCATCTTTATTCTTTGCTACTCCCCCTCCCATCTTTATTCTTTGCTACTCCCCCTCCCATCTTTATTCTTTGCTACTCCCCCTCCCATCTTTATTCTTTGCTACTCCCCNCATCCATCCATATCCACCAAGTTCCTTCCATCCATCCAATTCCTTCCATATCCATCAAGTTCCTTCCATATCCATCAACTTTCTTCCATCCATCAAGTTCCTTTCATTTATCCAGTTCCTTCCATATAGCCAGTTCCTTCCATCCATACAGTTCCATCCATATCCACCAAGTTCCATCCATCAAGTTCCTTCCATACCCACCAAGTTCCTTCCATCCATCCATATCCACCAAGTTCCTTCCATCCAGTTTCTTCCATCCATCCAATTCCTTCCATATCCATCTAGTTCCTTCCATATCCATCAAGTTCCTTTCATCCATACAGTTCCTTCCATATCCATCAACTTTCTTCCATCCATCAAGTTCCTTTCATTTATCCAGTTCCTTCCATATAGCCAGTTCCTTCCATCCATACAGTTCCATCTATATCCACCAAGTTCCTTCCATCCAGTTTCTTCCATCCATCCAGTTCCTTCCATATCCATCAAGTTCCTTCCATATCCATCCAGTTCCTTCCATCCATCCAGTTCCTTCCATATCCATCCAGCTCCTTCTATATCCATTACGTTCTATCCATCCAGTTCCTTCCATATCCATCAAGTTCCTTCCATATCCACTAAGTTCCTTCCATATCCACCAAGTTCCTTCCATATCCAACAAGTTTCTTCAATCCATCCATTTCCTTCCATATCCTTAAGTTCCTTCCAGATCCACCAAGTTCCTTCCATTTCCACCAAGTTCCTTCCATCTATCTAGTTCCTTCCATATCCATCAAGTTCCTTCCATCCATACAGTTCCTTCCATCCATATCCACCAAGTTCCTTCCATCCATATCCACTAAGTTCCTTCCATCCATCCAGTTCCTTCCATATCCATCAAGTTCCTTCCAACCATCTAGTTCCTTCCAACCAACCAGTTCCTTCCATCTATCTAGTTCCTTCCATCCATCCAGATCCTTCCATACATTTATTTCCTTTAATTCATATATTTCCATCCATCCAGTTAATTCCATACATTTATTTCCTTCCATCCATCCGGTTCCTTCCATCCATCCAGTTCCTTTCATTCATCCAGTTCCTTCCATCCATCCAGTTCCTTCTATCCATCCAGATCCTTCCATCCATCCTGTACCTTACATATCTGTCCAGTTCATTCTATCCATCCAGTTCCTCCCATCCATTAAGTTCCTTTCTTTCATCTATTATTCTTTCTCATTCTTTCATATTTTATCCTTTCATTCCTTATCCTTTCTTATTTTTTCATCTCTTATACTTCCTCACTTTTTCATATCTTATCCTTTCATTCCTTATCCTTTCTCACTCTTTCATCTCCTATCCTTTTATTACTTATCCTTTCTCATTCTTTCATCTCTTATCCTTTCAAAGCATTAATTCCTCATCCTTTCTCATTCTTTTATCTCTTATACTTTCATTACTTATTCTTTCCCTTTCCTTCATCTATTATTCTTACTCATTCTTGCATCTCTTATCCCTTCCCACTTCTCGTCTCTTTTCCGTTCCCACTTCTCGTCGCTTATCCTTTCCCATTCTGTCATCCCTTATCCTTTCTTCTGCTATAATCCCATATTTTTTCCCATTCTTTCATTCCTCCGCCTTTCCTATTTTTATTCTTACTATTTTCTATCTATTTCAATATCCCTTATCCTTTCATCCCTTATATGCCCCCCCCTCCACCCCACCTAAGGCCCCCCTCTGCAGATGAAGCTGCAGACTGTCGGATAGTATATTTAGAACCATGTTGTTAGAACAATAAAGATAATAAACCCACACTTCCAGTCTCTAATATACAACCTCCACGTTGGGAGGAAACCATGGCCGCCATGAGCCTCCCAGATATGCCATGCAGCACCGAGCCTCCGCTCTGCAGGACAAGTTTACACTAAAAACAAGTTATAAAGTGAAGTAGATTTGATTTAAGCGGGATCTTTTTTTGGACATTTTTTTATGCGTAGATAAATCGTATAATTTTGTTATTGTTTTTAAGAATCAAAATTCAACTAAAAAGGTACACTTCTTAAATCAAAGATTTTAACAAATCAAATCGAATTCATTTGGTAATTTGTTTTCTTAGTATTTTCCTTATCGCGTAAAAAAATGGTATAAAATTTGAACTGCAAAGTGGAGGCTTGATGCTGGAAAGTAAATCTGGGAGGCTCATGGCGGCCGGAGGTTCCCTCGCTACTCCGCGTCAGCCTCAAGGATCCTCATCAAGGATCATTCAACCTCATTAAACTGGGACCAGGAGTATCATTTACTCGAGGTATACATACTACAGAGTGTCCCAATACTCCTTCTAGGTCAACTACAGGGTGTCCCAATAAACCTTCAAGGTTATACTACTTGGTGTTCAAATAAACTTTCTAGGTATACCACAGAGTGTTCCAATAAACCTTCTACGTATACTACTGAGTGTCCCAAAAAACATTGGAATTAAGCGACGAATTTGAAATCGTCGACATAATAAACTTATTATTATTATCATGAATATATACCACATTACAATGGTCATAATAAAGTTTATTCTGCTAGAATGTATTTTATGTAAATAAAAGGCTGATTTTTCATTCTGCGCAACGTGTCTTATAAGTTATAACATTTGCGTACAGCAGGAAAAAAGTAACATTTAACGATATTCACAATAATTTCCTTATTGGGGTTTATAGTACATACCATACATTTGTTGCACATCTAACACTTGCAAACTAAAAAGAGAAAAACGAACATTTCATAGCAAAAATAGTGGTTTCTATTTTCTACAGGAATTTATAATTTTACAACAGCGAGAACCAGAAAACTGTAGAATAGGAAGACGACTTTAAAGCAGTATTGAAGTGCATTTGATGTTTCAGCGCAATTAGCTTTGCTAGTAAGTTATAAACCCATTGATTAAGTGAAATGGGTCTGTTTACACTGCACAAATGCTGTGCCGCATGTTCATTGGACTATTCAAAGTAATAACTTGAGTCTTAAAGTCGACTTCGTATTCCAGAGTTTTCTGGTTTTCACTGTAAGGAAAACAATATCCAATCAAAACTTAAACAAACAAATTCTAAATCTTAGCAGACGAGACATTTTACCGACTTCGGCTTTCCCAGTGGGGAACAGAAGACAAAGTATTTATATGGATACAGAGGTATATATCTGCAATATGCAAATTTTTATGCTAAGTTTTGCTAATTTTCCCCCAAAAACAAATTTCCAAAAATTTCTTGTTTTGTGCTTCCCATTTTTTGTGCTGATTGATTTACTATTTTAGGAAGGTTTTGTTATCTCATTGGTTGATGTTAAAAATGTGTATTTTGAAAGCAAAAAGCTGTATTTTTTATATTGTTGTTATATTCCATTTTTCTTCTATATTTTGAACCCGGAAAGACCATTTTTGTACCTTTCCGAAGCTGTTAAGATGATAAACCTTTAAAAACTTTAACCCATTGCTCAGGATTTGGATTTGGGACAAATTTTGTCCTTTGGATTAGATTGAGCTCTCTGGGTTTGGGTGAAATCGGATCAATTGGTCCTAGACCATTGACATAACTTACATTATTTAGATTGAACATACTTATATCTTATAAGTTTGAGCCCGGGCTAACAGTAACTAATCTAACTACAGGGTGTCCCACGAAACATGAGAGTAGCAAGACGATTTGAAAGTCGTCTTTGACTTTTGAATTTATTGGTGACATTCAGTCGTCAACTTTCAAATGTATTATTCTTGAAACCATTATATTCTCCTAGTCCTGGCATTCCAAAAAGTGGTCTGCCTTTTTTTGTGTTGTAAATATTACCTGAAATATTAAGAATTTCCTTCAGATATTAATTTTATTAATTAAACCAAATCTGAACTAAATTCTTGATATTGAAAGCACAAAAAAGGCAGACCGGTGACTTTTGTTATTCTTATAACTCTAGAATTTTACTTTTAAAATTAGTTTATGACACAATGAGGCAAATTATTTCAAAGATCAAAAGACGACCTTTAATTCGTATTTGCTTCTGTCATGTTTCGTGGGACACCCTGCATATTCTGTAACTTTAGAGTAGGAGTAAAGGCAATAATTACTTTCCATGTATTGTATATGCAAGTAAGAATTTCCCCGATATTATTCATTACATTTAGTTTTCCCTCTTAGGGGGAAATTTGAGAAATGGTTTTATACTCTCCCAGTCTGTAATCTGCAGGAGGATGTACTCCGACCCTAAACCCATCATTTTGCGGCATTAGCGCACCATGTTCCGGCACTTAGCTAAATATGGCCGCACTTCCGGGGGGCCACGTGTCATCTTCAATATATCCGGAGCAAAATCATTTGTCGGAGGGGGTATTTTAGTGCGTG
>NW_019397913.1:0-679 GCF_000591075.1 Eurytemora carolleeae | reverse complement strand
GGGGGGGGGGGGGGGGGGGGGGTAGTGACATAAACGGGATCGAAACATCCTTTGGTAATATTAATGTAATAATGTTTATTTAGGATTAGATGTATAGCTATATATTCGTAGTGTGCATATGTTAGCTAAGATATATATAAATATATGAATGCCATATCAGTGCGGCGGATATTAATTTTTTTGGTTAAAATTAAACTTTATTTCAATAAACAGCAAATGTGATTTTGAAATCTTACAGTAACTACCGTTTTAGCTTTTATTGATCTAGTATTTAGGATTGAAGTTCCCCATGTGCTTAGAAATTAAATACAGCATTGAAAACAGATACACAGGTTCTTATTTGAAAGCATGACATGGGTTATAAGTGAAAGTTATGTTTTCTACTAACTGTTTCATTACAGTAAGATTATTGAAGTACGTTCTAAGTTATGCATTAGATTTCCTCTAGCTTATGCATGTAAACATGACCTGAGCTTGGAACTTTTGCATTAGGTCTTCTTTATCCTAAACGCTTGATCTCGATATCGAATGTGAGCACTTTGAAATTAACTTGATCTTTTCATTTTGAGAAGGAGAAGAATTTTGAGAAGGAGAAGAAACAGAGGTGTGATGTCAACTCTGAAGGAAGTGAGACTACCCCAGCAAGAAGTGCAGTCTCCCCTGAAGGAAGTGCGGTCCC
>NW_019397912.1:0-34780 GCF_000591075.1 Eurytemora carolleeae | reverse complement strand
AGGGAAATCGCTAAGTAGCGAAACATATTTTATGGCATCCATCTTATATTTAACTTGATTTCTAAGTAAAATATATTTGAGTAAAGTTTTTTAAAACTAAATAAACTGCAAAAAGTCTTTAATATCTAATACAGCATATGGAAGAAGACATTCAAAACTATTCACCAACTGTCATGTTTCGTGGGACACCTTGTATTTGTCTCGATACTTTTTATAGTATTTAGTATAGTATTTATAGTAATTGTATTTTCTCTTTAAAAAGTAGTTAACGATCGTTAACGGTCGATAACATAAGGTCGTTTTCAAAAACGATCTTTTTAAAAAAACGGAAAACTATCGTTCTTTTAACGACTGTTTTTTTTTAAACGAAATACTATCGTTTTTGAAAACGACTGTTTTAAAAACGATGTCTAAAAAAACTATTGTTTTTACTTCGTCGTTTTTGAAAGAAACTATCTTTTTTTTTAAGTGGAAAAAACCCATCCCTACCCACACAGGATGAGACAGCTGTACAGAATTCATATCTCCGGCGTTATAGTACAAGAGTGTCTCTACCTTTGTTGACTAACCAAGTATATATGTAGATATATGGATTTTAAAATACATAATTCAGCCTTTTAGCAAATGCCCCCCCCCCCTCGATTTTTAAACGGGAATAAAAACTAATTCTTGTGATGAATGAATATAAATGTGATTTTTATACACATCTTTAAACTTTATATTATGAGTTTCCAGAACAATTTAGTTGGATTTCCGACATATAAGTGCATCAATTTATTGGATTTCCCCGCACTCCAGGCAGATTTCATAAATTATCTCGATAATACAAACCTTTCAAAAACACATTTTCCTTTTTATTTTAAAGGGACTGTAAACGGAATTTTAAACGACTGTCTAGTTATAGAATGGCTTGTACGATTCACAAGAGTACCCTTACAATAACTTTATCTTAAAAAAAGAATGGAGGAATGTTTAGCATTGGTGAATCAATCATTTTAAATTAATTTAATTAATTAATCAATTAAGTTAATTAATAGGTCTCTACGACAATCTCTAAGAAAATATTTCTTTAACTAACTTACGTATAAGATCTTGGTCAATTTACTTATAGTGAAGGATTTTATGCATCGTGTAGAGGTCAGTTTTTAAATGTTCAAGTTTTTAGA
Source organism: Eurytemora carolleeae (assembly GCF_000591075.1). Classification (NCBI taxonomy): domain Eukaryota; kingdom Metazoa; phylum Arthropoda; class Copepoda; order Calanoida; family Temoridae; genus Eurytemora; species Eurytemora carolleeae. The sequence goes on along the minus strand of NW_019397912.1, from coordinate 33,614 downwards.
CTTTTTAAAGTCTACTCAACAATATGAAATACAAATCCTATTTAATCCTATTTAGACAAGATTGCTTTCATTACACAAAGCAAAATTTCAAAGCCAATAATCCAGCACGCTTTTTCAAACCGACTAATAAAATCGTTTTCTGTTTTCAAACCGACTAATAAAATCGTTTTCTGTTTTCAAACCGAATAATAAAATCGTTTTCTGTTTTTAAACCGACTAATAAAATCGTTTTCTGTTTTGAAAAATCGTTTTGGTTAATATCTTTGATCAGCTGGCCTGTGATACAAATCAATAACAATTTTTAAATTGAAGGGAAGTCCTTTTGGGAATTGCAAGGTCCGTAGCTGGGGGCGGGAAAAGGGGCGAAAAAATGAATGCTTTCTGGAATAAATTAATTGGGAATTTACATTTAAATCCTGTCTTTTGAAATGATAGGGTTTAAATAATTTTTTGTATTTAATAATCTTATCCTTTTCCTTTCTTTTCTTAAATTGATGATTCTAATGAACCATATTGTACAGCAAGACGTAACATTTATATTACTAGGCTTTTTTCGTGCCCATCTTCTATTTCAACTTTCATGCCTTTTCATGCCTGAGCTATTCTTGATCTTTACAGGAATTTACATCATTTACTTTCCCCGTATGAAAAATAAGTATTGTCTATTCATGATTAAACATTTTTCAACATTTTAAACATTTTTTATAATTCAATTCGTAAAGGATGAATCTTTGCCTCAAACTCGGATTTATAAATCACAATTTCTTTAAAACCAAATGACGTAGACCGTGGATATTTCAAATTATGAATTCTGGTGGATCAAATAATGTAAGTTTGAAATAAGAAATGCATGCATCATCTGGTTGTTGAGATTAGCGTATTATAAAATTGGGATTTTTGGCAAAAACTCAATTCGTTTCTACATCTTATTCTTGTACCTCCATTTTTGTTTTGTTTTGATGCAAATATACGTCTGGAAATAGCACGCACATGGGAAGCAGTAGGTATAAAAAGCCTTTTTTTTCAAAAAAAAGGTTAGGCCATTTTTTTCTTAAATGTTGCAAAAAAGCTCTGAAACCGAAAAGTGTTTTAAAATAGTTAAGCAAAAGAAATTGTTATTATTTAAATAAAAACTAAAATTATAATCTCAAGAAAAATTTGTAAATTCAAATTATCATCTACATTTTTCTGAGAAAAAATTAAAAACTTTAAGTAATTTTATGATATTCCTTATTTTCTTTGTTAAAACGGTAGTAACTTTTTTATACAAACACCATGGGAAGGAAAACAGGCCAAATATTTATCTTAAAATATACAATAAAGCCAAGTTAAAAAGTTAAAAATCTTGTTTTATAGTCTTCATTCAATAATTTTGACCCTATATAATTGAGTTTTCAGGTGCGCATGACATCTTAAAACATGCATTATTTAGAACTTTTGTGCCTACCCCCCCCCCCCCCACCTTTTCAAATTCCCAGCTACTCGGGCCTGGGGGTGGCTTAAATTATCTGCAACATTTTTTTGCAATAATCCAAATATTAAGTTTGCAAATTAAGCAAAAAATGTGTTGCGCGAAATGTGACACATTAATGATTTCTAAAATGCCCTTGACCCAGCGAATTAAAAATATACAGAACGAAAAAAATCATAAATGTTCAATTGTTCCCCCAGATTTTATTTTCATGATATACAGGGTGTCCCAATAAACATGGGAATTCAGTGACGAATTCGATATCGTCTTTTTAAATAATTCTTTGATTTAGTATACCTACTGAGAAAGCTGAAATCTGTAAGAGTTTCGTCTGCTATATGTTCAAATTTTGTTTGTTTATGTTTTGAGTGCATACGGTTGTACAATTAGTAAAACAAGAAAATTGCAGTATACAAACAGAGTAAACTTGTCCGTATTCACTGTTCATCTTGCGGAGACATTAGACACATCTTTACAGTCTTTTACCCTTTTCATTAAATAAACTCTAGCAGATATAATAATACTATGGCTTTTGAAATTAGGTATTACAATGCTAATTCGTAACAAAGACGATATCGAATTCGTCACTGAATTCCCATGTTTTTTGGGACACCCGGTGTACCTAAATATTTTTGCCTTTTGAAAATCAAATTTAAATTTTTTTTTGCCAAAATAAATGAACACAGATTATAAAGTTCCGTTTTTTTACTTGCCCTGTATGTATGTATATTTTTCATTAAATTGCCATGTTAATGTGGCTACCCTATGAGGGAGGGAGTCCAGAGTTCCTCAAATAGTTTTTTTTTATTATTCAAATCTTTTTATTGATCAAAAAATACAAAGTTAACAAAGTAAACGTTATATATATATCAAGAATACGTACATTTTGATTTTATTATTTTACATAGGGTATCATTAGCAAGCTGTCATAGAGAGAGAGAATTAAGAAAATATTATCAGGTATTCGCGCATTCTTAGGAGTTTTATCTATCCCCCCCTCCTGCTCCCTTCACCCCATGCCAAGGATTAAAAAGTTGTGAAAATATCGTCTTCAATAGAGGAGGATTACGCAATAAGTCATGCAAAACTTCCGACGACCTTTGATTCTTGGCGAATAGAAAGACTAGAATAAATCAATGTGGCCTACGGATTTCAACATAACTGAGAAATAATAAAACTACAAATGTCGTCTTCCCTGTTCTTGTCATTCATTTGGTGAAATATCTATAGCACTAATGATTGATCGGACCAACGTACATTCGAACTAACGTTCATTTGCACTACAGCTTGCGAATTAGCACTTAATTGTTCAATTGCAAACTAAATTAATTAGCTGAATTGAACATATTTTAGGAGCTGAGGGCCTCTCCCATATTCGAATGACCCCGAGACAACGAATTTAATGAGACAGCGGCGGCTCGGGAGAGAAAACGCCACTAAAAAAGGGTGCAACCAGGAAGTATGGAAAGAAGGGAGACACAAATGACGCGGCCTGCGCCCTACCATACGATTAAACAATAAACATGCTTTGCAGACGGTACTCTATTTGATAAAGAAATACTCGGAATAGGTTATTGTACATATGTACACGCGGTATTTGTACATCAGACAAATAATTCAAATGATGATACCGTCTGCAAAGCTAGGTACTAATGCAAGGAAAGTTACTTCAGAGGTGTACGCATTTTTTGTACTGCAGTGTACTTGTCTTAGGGCGGAAAAGTAAACATAAGACGGATGTCGAAGCCTGACATCCATTCTCACAAAAATAATCGTTGAAATATTCTGGCCTTGAAACTATTATGTGAATTTTCAAAATTGTCAAAATTAAATGTTTTTATCCTCCTCGGATACTAAACGAACACGTGCATCTATTCTGTTTACAAATTCCCCCCAGAGAGAACTGGTTTCAATATGTACGCAGAGTATACACAACTGCAATTGACTTTCCTTGCTGCAAAGCATGTAATTATAGAAATTAAGCCGTTTTCAGATGTTTCGAATTTATCATTGAATTACCCACCCCCCCCCCATTATTAAAATTAGAAAGAGAACTCCCCAGCAACCTTAAGGATGTGTGCAAACAGCTTTCCCTAAACCTGGCCATTTTTTTATAAAAAGTTCAATTTGTCGCTATGGTCAGATATGATTCATTAGGATCGTTAATCTACGAAAAGAAGGGAAACTAATGAGCTTCTCAAACAGAAAAAATAATTTTAACCCTATCATTTCACAGGACAATCCCAATTTATTTAATCCAGAAAGTACTGTTCTTTAATATAAAGAAAATATAATCCTTAACACATAATGTTGGTAACAAAAATTAGATTTTATGCCAATTTCTACCCTTTTTTCTTGCTTCTTTTCATCTAATTTTTTCATTTTCTTCTCTTCCTTCGGGGGCCACAATATCGGAGACAAAAGCTAAAGTTGAGACAATACACGCGTAATTTCAAATGACCCTCCATGCAAAGATGGCAATGGCAAATTCACACCTTGAAAACTTCAGTCTTTCCAGCAACATAGAAGAAATTTTCTTTTTTTCTAGGTTTGCAGGTGTTCTTTGGAAATTCATAACAGATTTTCTGCAGTAGAGGGAAACCATAGTTAACATTATCAGTTTTAATTATTGTAAACATTGAAATCATGTATATCATTGATCAGACACACCTTGTAAGGGTACTGTTGTGAATAAGCAATTCCCATCTTTGCATGAAGGGTCACATGAAATACGCTTACAGCCCCTTTTAGAGACATTAGATTAAAAATTTTATCGAATCTCTCTTTCAAACCAAAGTTCACGTTAGAAGCGAGATCGAAAGATCACTGTCTGTAAAACTGTTAATATATTTACTTTTCGACAAAAAAAATTGTAAATAAAGTAAAAAATCTCGCCTAGAGATGAGTTTATGTAAAGAAGTTTAATAGCAAAAATATTCTGACACTAAAAGCACGAGATTAGAAACAGGATTTACTAAACTCAGTTTTCAGCACAATTCCTCCAGAACAAGGAGTTAAAAAAAACTACAGTTTTTAGGTTGATATATTGTTTAAGCATAATTCAGTACCATACCCTTTTAATATTTAAACCTGTATAAAAATTAGCCAAGACCCCTGATCCCCAACAATTATTGTTGAAAAATCACATTTAACTATATTTTGAATCCGGTCGCAGTTGGTCACCAAACATATCACTGAATAGGCGAGTGCAAATCCGCGATCTTCTTCGAGATATATATTTTGGCGGATTTCCTCGGTCTCAAACTGCGGATTTAAAAAAAACTGAATTTTGAGGATGTGTTTGTTACCAGCAGCAGTGTTCGTTGATTGAGCCGGGCCCACATATATTTCACTATTGTTTCCGTGGTGTTCCATATCGTGATATTTCAGTGTTTATTCAACAACCTTCAAGATTTTTCCGATTGCAATAGTAGTTCCTGAAAATATTTATAATAAAAATTTAAAACATGATAACTCTAAACAATGTTCCCATCTATATATATAAGGCTTTCAGGGCGCTTCGTGTCCATCTTCTGTTTTTTAAGAAAGCTTACAACTTCAGAGCAGTATTAATGTAGAAAAAAAGACTGGAAAAGTCTCGTTTTTAAGAAATAGAGGGGGGGGGTTAGAAATACTCAAAGCAATTCAATAGGAGGTGTCCCCCCCCCCACCCCACCGTTTTGCTTCAATAAGAAAACTTGCAGATAACTGCTGATATTATCTTGTAAAAAAATGAAAAATTTTAGGATTTTTTTTCCTCAAACGAATAGAACCTTATTACAGATACATTTTCTATCAAATACAAGGTTATCCCGTAACCCCCCCCCCTTTACAAATACGCCTCTGATTGTGTGTAGCCACCTTTTATTTTCAATTTCATTTAACGTCAGAGAAAACAGATGTTTGTTAATCATTTGTAATATAGTTTACAATCTTTATTATTGTTGTTACGCAGAAACTAGTTTTTCAGCAGTCCAAAACCGTCACAACAAAGTGTACGGAAATCCCATTGCCCCCCCCTTGTATTCTTCACTCCTTTGTCTTAATGAACATTAGCCCAAAACTTACGTTCGTTCAATCTATCATTAGTTCAATTGATATGACACCACAAATGCGGAAAAATTAAAACCGGTTTTTCAAAGTCTGTGCAAAAATTTGTGCAAAATTTCTTTTAAAATTTTTTTGCAATCTGCTCGCTTTTGTTATAGGCTTTCCAAAGAGCAATAAAATATTAAAATCCAAAGACTGGAATTAGGTCTTAATAAAGATTTAATCTGGACCAGGTATAATAGGACATTTAGGCAGTATGCCTGAGAACTCAGGCAGTAGGTATAAAAGCCCAGCTTTTAGCCTTAAGTGAGGAGCATGGGTTAGTTAGAAAAGCTAGAAAATGTGACCTTAAATTATTTTTGAGTTGTCGCAAATTGACCCCCCCCCAGGCTAATTAGGGTTAATGCTACATTTAATGATTTTGCGAAACGATAAAACAAGTTTACAACTTCAGAGAACCTTGAATGCAACAAAAAAAGCATCAATAAATTCTGTACAGTAGTCCTTTGTTGTTAACCCTGTGTGAATTGAATTGGTTTAACTATCTGTACCCATTCAATCAACATCTAACTATTATCTAATTACGACCTCATGGTAGGAACAACAATAATCACCCCTCTCGTCCAAGCAAATAAACCATTAAAAAAATGTGTCGCTTCGCGCAAACGCAACTAGAATTTCAAAAGCGGGGGAGGGGGAACATTTTAATCAATGTTACGCATTTTTTACACATAAAAAATTTACCTTCGTCTCTAAGCGTGAATCTGCCAAGCTGTGGATGATCCTTGAAGGTTTCCATACAGATCGGATGGTTGGATACAAACCTAATAGTAAAAAGAAATCTATCATTAACGTTGTGCCTTGCAGATTTAAATCTGTCCTGTCCGTAATGAATGAGATATTTATCCTTTTCTAGGAACAATAGATTTCTTTCTATTGTGGTATTTATAATGGTAAGACTGGATCTACATCACGTGACATTGATAAAAATAAATAGTAAGAATTTAAATATGTTCCTATTTGCTAAGAAAGAGGATTAAATGGTACCTTTGAGAAAAGGTCCGAATAGTAAATCAACAATGACATGTTTTCAAAAATATACAAAATTTTACAAACCGGCAAAAAATTCCAACTCCAAAATATTTGCAATGAAAACTACGAGGGGAAAAAAACTAGAAATGAAAGTGCAAATAACCTGAAATCAAATCCCCCCTCCCCGCCACATATTTTTCAATAAGTTGTCTTTTATTATATTTACGCATTCCCGGGTTTCGATTTATTAATATTGATTTTTTTACCTGGCAATAGCGATCTGGTCCTGCTTAATAAACCTCGGCCTTGTTTTAGATTTCTCTCCTGTTTTCTTATCCACCAGACAAATCAGGGCTTTAATAGTTACCTACAACAATCATATCAGATAAGATTGTACCTGAACACCTCTTATTTTTAAATATCAGAGCTTCAGGGTGGCCAAAACTTTTTGAGAAAAATCCGTACATTTTCAGAAAAAAATTCGTACATTTATGAGAAAAAAAATCAGTACAATCCGTACATGAAAATCCATCATTTTTTAAAAATCCGTACAGTTCGGAAGAGATCAGTACAATCCGTACATAAAAAATTTGTTTTCAAGAAGAAAAAAACATCCAAAATTAAATAACATTAAAGCTAAAAAAATAAATTTATCATTTCAATTATCATTTATCTTTCTTGTTGTTCGTATGTGAGCAAAGGCCTACCTTACATGGCTTTACTGAAACACAAATGACTGCACTGTGCAGTGTTTTTACAATTATGTTAGCTAATCTTTTTATTTTCTAAATTGGGATGGGTTTCCTTAGCTTAAAACTCATTATTTAGCAATATTACAGAGACCAATGTATTAATTAAGTAATCCTTGACCTTTACATTTTATAATATTTAAAGTTTGGATGATTTTTGTGAAATCTTTTCCACTTAATCAACACTCAACAGTCTACAAAGTGTTCCAAATAAACATGGGAATTAAGTGACGACTTAAAGAAAGTTTTTGATTTTCAATTGTTTATGTTTATGTTTACGAAGGCAGACCACATTTCGGAAAGCTTAAAACATGTACACGTAAATGATGATGAGTTCTTAATGCCCATGTTTATTGGGACGAAATATTGTATAACATGACAAGAAAACCAGATTTGGTTGGTTTTAACCGACTCTTAGCACTTTTTTTCAGGTAATTTAACAATTTCTGGATTTTAAATGAAAAAAAATCATAATTATGACGTTATAATTGGATTAAGAAACGAGTGAAAGAATGAAAGTGTAAACAAACAAATCTATAAACAAATGAATTTTATAATAAAAATACATTCATGCAAAACAAAATATATATATTAATGTAAGGATAAATATATATTTATAAATGTTAGACAACTGAAGATTGCTGGCAAAGCATGAAACATAATGTATGTTTATTTCTATGTAAAATAAAAACGTGAAGTTGAATACAGAAATAAGAGTAAATATATATTTGTGAGGATAAATGAATTAATAAATAAATGAATGAATGTGTGAACAAATATATGAATGTATGAATAAATCAATAAATGATGGAACTAAATGCACAATTTTTTTAATGAATTAAACAAAAATAAATGGATAAATGTATGCATATATTTACCTCTTCTGACATTGCTTGAAGGTGAAGAATACAAGAATATCCAGCACAGATGATAGATTTTAGATCCAGCATCACAATCTTAAACATGGTACGTTAAAAACTTATTGTTACAATCAAACAAAATAGCGACCGCCCTTTAACCACACGCCAATACAAAAATAAATTTTCTATCACAGGACTGAGTTGAAATTATTTGCAATTTGCAATGCAGCTTGACAACAAAGACTAAGGTAAACCTATTAGAAATTATCCATTAAAAATGATGATTATGCCATCAGAAATTCAGAAATAGAAATTTAAAAAAAAACTCGCATTTGCTTTTAGGGGAACAAAAAATGCGCGGCGTTGTAATAAACAGTAAGGCCCACAAAACTATGGAATAGGAAGACGATAAAATAAATAAAATAAATAAAATAAATAAAATAAATAAAATAAATAAAATAAATAAAATAAATAAAATAAATAAAATAAAATAAATAAAATAAACAAAATAAATTGATGGGTTACTGGAAATTTCGCATTAAAAATTCATCTTACTTGTGCATCAAAGACGGTTCCGGTTTTAATTGGGTTTTGGGGGTCACAGAGTACGAATCCCGGGGTTACTTCGTTTTCCTCTATTCCTTTAACCTAATTGAATTAAACAAATTTAGGAAAATATAATGTACCCATTTATGATTTACCCGTGTACCCATGTACCAATGTATCCATGTATCCATATATCAAATCAATCAATCAATCAATCAATCAATATCATTCCGGATAGAAAGTGTGTTTAAATAATCCTAGATTTTTTAGGCTTCTAAACAAAGCGTACTGCAAAGTTTAAATTTTACTCTTTCTATCCCAATCAATCAATCAATCAATCAATCAATCAATCAATCGATCAATCAATCAATCAATCAATCGATTTATCGATTTATTTTTCACCTTGACTTTAATATTTTCTCCTGAGGTGACTCCTGTAACCTCAATATCGTCGGACCAGAGCTGGTCAACCTTCACCTCAACCTAGATACATTGAAGTTCAACCCATACTTAAAAAAAGAGACTATACGCGTAATTTCAAGTGACCGTCCCGATTTACAACGGTTCCCTTACTAGCTTTGTCTGATCAAGAATGAATTAAATAAATTGGAAAATGATTATTTACGCATTGCGCATTTCTACTGCAGGGAAACATATTGGAATAATCTTAAAAAAGCTTAGAAAAAAACAAAAATATTTTCAACTTTATTGATCAGATAAGGTTTTCAATGGTACTGTTGTGAATTGGGCGTTGCCATTTTTGCACGGAGAGTTGCTTAAAAATAAGCTTACAGTCCCTTAAAATAAGCTTACAGTCCCTTAAAATAAGCTTACAGTCCCTTAAAATAATCTTAAAATAAGCTTACAGTCCCTTAAAATAAGCTTACAGTCCCTTAAAATAAGCTTACAGTCCCTTAAAAAAAGTCACTTAAAATAATCTGGAGAAATTCTTTACTGGTAATGGCTTAAACTAGTGATCTTGCAAAACTGAGAAAATCCCTATTCGAATTATTTTGACCGACATGGTTATAATGATAATGCATGAAAAAAGAACTACCAGGATTTAGATTAAAATATCAACTTACCCTATTAGGCATAACTAACAACAGATCGCCTTTCTTGCACTTTCCACTCTCCACTTTTCCTATTACAACTGTACCCATCTCACTGTACCTGTACATAAGCAGTACGTTACAACTGTACCCATCTCACTGTACCTGTACATTAGCAGTACGTTACAACTGAACCAATCTCACTGTACCTGTACATAAGCAGTACGTTACAACTGTACCCACCTCACTGTACCTATACATAAGCAGTACATTACAACTGTACCCATCTCACTGTACCTGTACATGACCAGTACATGACAACTGTATCCATCTCACTGTACCTATACATAAGCAGTACATTACAACTGTTCCCATCTCACTGTACCTGTACATAAGCAATACATTACAACTGTACCCATCTCACTGTAACTGTACATGACCAGTACATGACAACTGTACCCATCTCACTGTACCTATACACGACCAGTACATTATAATTGTACCCATCTCACTGTACCTATACATGACCAGTACATTATAAGTGTACCCATCTCACTGTACCTGTACATAAGCAGTACATTACAATTGTATCCATCTCACTGTACCTATACATAAGCAGTACATTACAACTGTACCCATCTCACTGTACCTATACATAAGCAGTACGTTACAACTGTACCCATCTCACTGTATCTATACATAAGCAGTACATTACAACTGTACTCATCTCACTGTACCTATACATAAGCAGTACGTTAAAACTGTACCCATCTCACTGTACCTATACATAAGCTGTACGTTACAACTGCACCAATCTCACTGTACCTGTACATAAGCAGTACATTACAACTATACCCATCTCACTGTACCTATACATAAGCAGTACGTTACAACTTTACCCATCTCACTGTTCCTATACATTAGCAGTACATGACAACTGTACCCATTTTACTGTACCTATACACACAGTACAGTTTACACAGTACCTGTATACAAACAGTACAGTATTCACTGTACCTGTACACAAGCAGTACTGTATTTTTCTTGGTGAATTGGCAGTGATGTATAATAATTGTTTACTACGTTTACTATTATTTACTAGTTGTTTGATAATTGTTTACTAAAAACCAGTGCTTAGGATCCGGATCCGGATCCAAGGGGTAAAATTTCAACCAAAAACTGCAAAAAAAACCTTTTAAACTTCTAAATCCAAAATCTGAACTTTTGAAAAAAAAGAGATTATAAGAATTTCCTCATGTCTGAATAATTCATCAAGTTTCAGGATAAAAATATGCAAAAAAAATAACAAAAAATTTGAAAATTATTTTTTGTTAAAAAGATTCAGTAAATATCAAAGAAATGACCTGGATCCGGATCCATTTTTTCCAGTGAGGATACAGGATCAGGATCCGGATCCGCATCAAAATTAAATGGATCCTAAGCAATGCTAAAAACTATGCTGAAATCTTATTATTCAAACTCGTTAAAAAATTTAAATTGTGTTATAGACATGTCACTATAGTTTCAGTAGAAGTAAATATTTCCATTTAGTGTATAGCGCCAATATAGATTAATCTCTAATTGAATGATGAGATAGATGTTACCGCTATGCGATTTCAATTGGTTCAGAAAAAACACCAAACACATGACCAGTGCTTAGGATCCATTTAAATTTGATGCGGATCCGGATCCTGGATCCGCATTGAAAAAAATGGATCCGGATCCTTTCTTTCAAGATAACAACAAATAATTTTCAATTTTATTGTTTTATTTTTTTCGCTTATTTTTATCCTAAAACTTGATGAACCATTCAGAAATGAGGAAATTTTTATAATCTCTTTTTTCATAAGTTCAGATTTCGGTTTTAGGAGTAAAAAAGTTTTTTTAGTAGTTTTTGGTTGATATTTTACGCCTTGGATCCGGATCCGTGGATCCGCATATTTTTGCGAATCCGGATCCAGGAAGCAATCTTGCTTCCTCATTTATAAAAATGTCCTCATTTCTGAATGGTTCATTAAGTTTTGGGATAAAAAAGCGAAAAAAATAAAACAAAAAATTTAAAAATTATTTTTTGTTAAAAAATTCAGTAAATTCTAAAGAAATGACCTGGATGCGGATCTGGATTTGGATCCATTTTTTCCAGTGCGGATCCAGAATCCGGATCCGCATCAAAATTAAATGAATCCTAAGCACTGCTACAAAATATCAAATTTTAAAAATCTTACTTGTCTACTATAGGCATCATGAAAGGACCATTATCATTTCTTAGTAGGGTCGGCAGGGAGTCAATATATGGGATGAAAGATGGACCTCTGAAAACAAAACAAAAATGGATATAGATCAGATAAGAAAGTATCTGAAGTCCCCCCCCCCCACCGCAACGGACGGCCCAATCGTCAAAAAAGCCGAATTTATGTGGGCCTCAAATTTTGCGTATCAAAGTTTCCGATTTTCAAAGTTTTTAAAAATCTAACAATAAAACGGAAAATCTGCAAAATCATAAAATACCATCGGTCAATATTATGTTCGAAAGAAAATTATTTTCAGGTTTAAGAAAAAGTACAAATTAAAAAAAAATTTAAAACTAAAACCGGTTAAAATTGAATTCTTGTATATTTTTAAATACTTACGTATACCAGGGCGCCTCTGACCCAACAGGTTCCAATAAACCAGCACCTGACAGTCCAGAGCAAGGCATGAACATGATATCCTAAACAAATTGCTGTTAATTACCCATTGTGTGATTTCATAATTTCGGATTTAACCTTTCAGTAAAATCCCACTCGCGTCTGTGCTTAGGATCCATTTAAATTAGATGCGGATCCTGATCCAGGTTATTTCTTTCAAATTTATCGATTTTTAACAAAATGGAATTTTGTCTTATTTTTTCGCTTATTTTATGCTAAAACTTGATAAACCATTCAGAAATCAGGAAATTTTATAATCTCTTTTTCCAATAGATATTTTGGTTTTTAGCGTAAATTTATTTTTTGCAGTATTTGGTTGATTTTCTACGGATCCGGATCCAGGAAACCAAAGTCTTGCGGATCCAACGGATCATAAGCACTGGTCTTGACAAAAGATTACAAACTGAAAATTATTATTTGTTCCAATTGTGAAAAAAACGTGAATTTGGTTGGATCTTAAAATTGCTCCTGTTTGTAAAAATAAAGGTTTCATATTTAGGTTTAGTATTGAACCAGGAGGAAACTTAAAGAATGGGATTTAAGAGATTTCTCCGACAAAAAGACAATTCCAGAAATTCCTGAATTCAAGAAATCTTTTAAATTTAAACATATTGCACAAGAGGGGTATTTATTCATTTTCCTGAAAAAATATCCCCTGGTCATCTTCATAAATCTTTTCCCCTTCAGAAAATCTTTTTTCTCTGTTACATTAGTTTATTGTTTATATTGATATTAGTTATATTAGTTGAAAAAGATTTTTAAAAATATAAACCCATCCAATATCTTAAAAAAAACATCCTTTACACTTTTTGAGACTTGTTTCCACTAAAAATGTCAACTGGTAACGGGTAAAAATTTAAGAATTTTCAGTCAGTTCTATCTTTTAGCCCATGGCCTGGCATTTAGAAAATGATATAAACATCATTCTCAGTCAACAACTGAAGATTTCAAGCAAGTTTTAAAAAATAAAATCATAAAAGTTCAAAAATAGCCACAAAAAATAGAGTATTTTTCTCGTGGAAGACGAAATGGAGGTCCCAAAAACAATATTTTGGAAATTTCTTAGTTTGATTTTTATCTGAGCAAAAGAAAAAGAGCACCTCTGAACAATTTTTACTGGGCCGCCCTAGTAAAACTGACCTTAGATGGGTTGAATCCTAGTTTCTTCAGATAAGGAGTTAGAGCATCTTTGCAGTAATCGTACCTAAACACAAAACAAGGGTTCAAAAAATCTTTTTATTTGTGAGAAATTTATTTACGCATGCGCGAAAAAATACGCAAATTCAACGCAAAATTTTGAGCGAAGTTTCGCATACATTATGTCACTGACAAATTCACAAATACCGGCAATTTATGAGCGTATTGGGCTGTGGTAAGGCCAAATTTCGGCCCGAAAAAAATGAATATATTTTAGATCACGAAACCTCGACCACTTCTGAATAAGAGGCCTTAACCCACCTATACAGATAACATGAGCAGATAGTAATTGGGTTACATAGACTAATCCTGAAGTAATGATCTTGCGAGTTCTGAAAATCATCGCAAACTTTAACAAGTGTTTAAGAGCCGCAGCGCTCGGCCCAGTTATACGTATCCCACGATATAGTTAACATGAGCAGATTGTAATAATGCATCAGTTAAATGTGAAGAAAATGTGTGATTGTCTGAAATAGGTTTCGCGGTTTATTACTTAAGATATGTATGGATATTATTTATTGGAGCCTATGATAGATAGATAGAACTCATCACGTGACCTAATGGTTGGATGTGATAGGGCATTACCACGATTCCGCTTTGATTGAACCCAAATACCAAAATAAACATTTATATGTGGGCAATTTTCTCTAGAAGCTTTCAAGTCATAATATAATGAGCCTTAGATTAAACAATTAGCTGGCGACAACTCATAGGTTCCCTTCAGTGCTTAGGATCCGGATCCGCAAGATTTTGGCTTCCTGGATCCGGATCCAAGGGGTAAAATATCAACAAAAACTGCAAATTAAATGCAAAAAACTTTTTTACTCCTAAATCTTTTTAAAAAGGGAGATTATAAAAATTTCTCATTTCTCAATGGTTTTTAGGATAAAAATAAGCGATAAAAATAAACAAAAATTTGAGAATTATTTTGTTAAAAAAATTCAGTAAATCTTAAAGAAATGACCTGGATCTGGACCCGGATCCATTTATCTCCAGTGCGGATCCAGGATTCGGATCCGCATCAAAATTAAAATGATTCCTAAGCACCGATTTCAACTTATCTTATTTAATATTACCTCTTGACATCCCAGTTGACGGTGGGATCGTCCATTTTGTTTATTAAAACAACAAGATGTTTTACTCCAGCAGTTTTCACCAACATAGCATGCTCCCGGGTCTACAACAAGATAAAAATAATTTTTAGATTTTTTTCTTATAATGACTTGTTTTTTCTTTCTTTTTTTAAATCATTTCATTTACTTGGGTTTTCCAAATTTTTAGGACAAAAGAATATTTTAAAAAAAGAAAATGTTTTTCCTCAAATTTTTTCATAACAATTAATTAATCAATTTAGATGTTTGAAATAATGTGTCTGACATGACCGCAGGTAAATCGGTCACAACTTTTCAACTTCAAAGAAAGTACATTATCTAGGATTTTCATTTTGGAAACTAGAATTTTCTAGTTTCAGGTGACAAGGAAATCCGATTACGTCAAGTAGAAAGTACTCAAGCTTAATACTTTCTTNTGTAAGCATAACATCAAGTGATGGCAATACCCGAATCCCAACCGTACTCTTAAAAGCGTCAAGTCTAATAAAATACAAAGGAGATAACCATGTTCAAGATCTCGAAAACTGATTATTTTCGATTGTGGTTTCTCTCCAAAAGTGACTTTGCCATCTTTGCATGTAGGATCTCTTGAAATTATGCTCACAGTTCCTTAAAATGGTGAAAATTGGTTTTATTTAATTTAGAAAATTAATAATAAAAAGCACATGTTCATGTGCTTAATAAACTTTTCTTTTAAGAGGAAGAGGGGGGGAAGGAAGGAAAGTGTTTAAAAAAAAAGTAAAAGATCTTTATCATAATTTCTTTAATAAACGAGAAAATTTATTGGCGGAGAACACAACAGAGAATAATTAANAGATGTAATCCTGTAGATTTACAAAAGACTTTAATGATGATCTAAACCTAATATTATAAACGTTAACAAAAAAATATTTTCATCTTTCATTCCTGACGTGTATTGATAGAAAGAAGGTTGTCAAGAAAATATAAGCCCCTAAAAAAAGCCTGTTGGCTGTACCTGGCCCCCTCTTTCGAACCCAGTTTCGAACTCTCCCTTCCTGGCGGATATGACGAGCACAGCGAGATCTGCCTGAGACGCTCCGCCAATCATGTTCGGGACAAAGGATTTATGCCCGGGGGCATCCAGGATAGTAAAGTGCTTTTGGTCAGTTTCAAAATATGCCCGACCAACCTCAACCGTCTTTCCTTTCTCACGTTCTACAAAATATGTATTACTAGCTGAAGTGTTAGGCGTTGTCTGAGTTTTTTTAAAGCCTAGATTACTCCCACCCATGGGTTCCCTTTGTTTTCAAAAGTATTCTTTCCTCCATTGTTTTAGTAGCATAAATACACACTTTAATAGAGAATCTACAAAGGAAAACAATGTTTAAACTTTACATGGAAATCAGCGTATAAGAAAGAACCCCCTAACAATGTCTTAACTTCTTACGAGAAAATGATTTTCTTACATTGACAATATTTTAAATAGGACCTAAATCTAATTTGATCCAGAAAAAAAATGGATTCAGCAAAAAATATAACTCGAGTTTAAGGCCAAAAAAGAGAAATACAAAAATAATTAACCTTCCGAGTTTGTGTCCATACACCATGAGAGATACCAGGTCTCTCTGTTCTTCTCCTTCGCTTCTCTTTCATATTTCTCCAATGTTCTCTTCTCCACCATTCCTGTCAGAAACATCATCTGTCCGCCAATAGTACTTTTACCAGCATCTAAAACATATCTTTGAATAAAAACGTAAAAACAGCTGAACCCGTTATCTTCTGGGACCACATATAACCCCAAGGTCTAAAACCAAGCTTATCTCTTTTCCATACATCGATAAAAACTGAAATATGCCCGAATTCAGTTCTTTTACCCGTAACAAGTAAAGGTAATTTCTCAATAAAGGATTGGAAAATATATCATATTTTTTTCAGTTTAAATATACACATTAAAATTCAGTGCTTAGGATCCGTCTAATTAAGATGGTTCCGCACTGGAAAAAAATAGATCCGGATCCAGGTCATTTCTTGGAGATTTACTGAATTTTTTGTTTTATTTTTTCGCCGATTTTTATCCTAAAACTAATGAGGAAATTTTTATAATCTCTCTTTATTTTCAAATGTTCAGATTTGGGTTTTAGGAGTAAAAAAGGTTTTTTTGCAGTTTTGGTTGATATTTTAACCCTTGGATCCGGATCCGTGAATCCGCATTTTTTGCGGATCCGGATCAAAATCTTGCGGATCCAACGGATCCGGATGCTAAGCACTGCCTTACATGTTTAAATACATACATATCTTCCAAGACAAACTATATAAATCGTTTAGCCTGAAAATGAAGAAAACTGGTTTTTGGGTCACTTCCACTTTTTATAGATTTTTATGTCTAATCAATGTTTTTTTCAGAAATAAATAAACTAAAAAATAAAAAGGTTTGAATAACGAAACAAAAGAGAACTAATAACAATTTAAACATTTTTTTTTTTTGGGGGGGGGCAGGGTCGGAAATTTATTTCAAGCTTAGATAGGTTTGTATATTGTATTAACATAAACTAAATTGTCTTGAGCTAAAATTTATTTGAGTTTCAGCCTCCCATTTATTTTAGAACACCATTGCTAAGAACTTTCTAAAGCCTTTTAAATAACATTGCTGNCCTACTTCTGGATAAACGCATCCGCGGCTAACATTTCATCTGCTATTTTTTCTACAAAAAAAGAGGACGGGTGATGTTACGAGCGAACGGAGTCACAGAAACTTTTAAAACCTATTTAAAGTTTTAATGTGTCCCCACTCCCTGAATAATCAACTCACCGACGTGTCCAATGAAGACGACGTTGACATGTTCCTTGTCTGTAGTCACCTCCTCCTGTGTCTTGGCCTTCTGCTTCACACGAGTCTAAACAAATAACGAATCTGAAGCGTATGATAGGGAATTTTCGAAGTAAACTGTGCGTATTTAGGAGACGTCATGATATAAGATGCTCTGTATAATAAACCGATCAATTTCATATTATGGTTATTTCTTTCAATTGGAATGCTACGCAGCTACGGTGTTGTATCAATGTGACCAATGATCGATTGTACTAAAGTTTGTCTTAACTAATATTCATTTTAATTCAAGTTCAATGGGACTATTCAAATGAAGAGAAGTTGGTTTAGTTCGTATAAAACCACTGGCAGAGTTAAATTTCTTCGCTTTACTCCCAAGTTCTATCAAAATGACATTTGTATGAAGAACTTTGTTCAAATGCACTAAAGTTAAAAATACTAAAAGATATGGATGTTAACAGCAGAGTTTAGGGCGATAAACCTTTAAGGTCTATTGGTCATAATTCTTATCGATGGAGCATCATCAATTCCTTTAATTTACCTTTCTTGAGGTTCCACTCTCGTCAATCTCCATTGAATCTTCATCATCAGGGGTTGTGGCTGAACTTGACATATCGGCCTAAATTATCAAAATTATTAATAAAGAATTATTATTAATTATTATTAAATCTCGTAATTAATAATTAAACAATAATTCGAACTGAGCAGAAAACTATAGATTCATGCTTAATCATCAAAAAAAAGATACTTATAATCTTAAGATTAACGAAAACAATTCTTGAGTTTTAAACTCTTGAGTTCCTCAGATGCAAAATTATTTTGAACATATAGCCAACGCCTACAAAGCCAATTCTNGACCCCCCCCCCCCCCAAAAAAAAAAAACCTTATTTCCTCAATTTAGAGAATAAAACCCTTAAACAAAGATTTTGCGTTCATAGAAACCAAACGGTAAAAATAAAATTGTTATTGGGAGGGGGGTGTTTAGGAAAATTTACACCCCTGCATTAAACATTTTTTGTTTAACCGCGGGCTAGGTTTACCTTATCTTCCCATGAATCGGCACCAGTATTCTCCTCTGTAGGCGACGGCTCAGAATCCTTAATAAAAAAATATCAAAACCATTTGTCTTAATTAGCAGTGTTTTTAAACCTAGAACTCTTACACAAACGAAATGTGAGAATCAACAGTGGAATTCTCATCATCCACTATTTACCTTTCGTTACAAAATGTTGCAAGATGTTTGCAACTGAACTATTTCTGCAACAAATGCAAATTTTAAAAATTTAACAACATTTCTTGATGAATGCGGAACAAGGACGACATAACTATCAGTTGTTCTAGTTAGCTCTGAATACATTTTGTAAAAAAAAGTTATTCTGTATAAATACAGTTTTTAATAAAATAAATAGTGTAACAAAAGAGAATCTTTGTCATCAATCACCATTCCTTAAACGTATTCACGCTAAACCATTTAAATAAAATTTAGACTTATTTAACTACCTTTTTCTGGGGTAAATCAACGACAGTGTGAACAGGAGATTTGGTGGGTTCAGGAGCCGATGAGGGAACAGGAGCAGCTGTAGGAGCAGGAGCAAAGGCCGCCGCAGCTGGTAGAAAGGAAGGCACAAAAACCGCAGCATTCACGTTGGGAACAAAACTTGGCGCATCTACATTAAGCGCCGCCATCTTATCGTTCATATCTTCACCATCATCCCAGCTATCCGGCGCACCGTTGGTCGCCATTTTGATCTTCAAATCCAAGAGGAGTGCAGAAGCCAAGGCCGGACACAGCAATCCTTTCCTTCACTTCTCTTAAAGATCAACTGTTCACATCAGATATTCTACTATCTGTCTATCTGAAAAATGGAATGGTTTTATATATTCTTGAAAATAATTTCTTCTCAGAGGCCGGAAAGACCCGGAATTATTTAAAGTTAACAAATATTTAAATATAATTGATGAAACAATAATCACAAACTAGCCCTTGTCCTGCCATTTCCAAAATGTGGTCTGCCTTCTTAGTGCGTGCAAATTTGCCCGAAAAAAAAGTTTTGGTTAAATTTCATTTTTATTTAATAAAACGAAAATTTTCGATCATTTTCGAACTTTCATATCTCCTGTTATTATGCGAGGTCATGTTAATAGTACCAAATTCGGTAATTTCCTAAAGATTAGAAAACATTTTCAATAAAAAATTACGTAAAAAACAGGTTCAATTTACTTAGATGTTTCGACATACTTTTATTTCACTTTCACACAGCTTATCTGTTCACTTCTACATAGATATTTATCATCATTAATCATGTAACTAAAGCTAACGGCTTAATTTTTTCGCTGAAAATTGATTAACATATAATTAAAACTTTTGTTTTCACGCCCAAATATTTCAGGTAAATTTTGACAAGAGACCGGGAGCCTCGTGTAACAGATGGGAGGAGTCCAGTCCTTTCTAACCTTTTCCCAAACCAAACCAAACTGAAAGGAATCATAAAACTAATTGGAAGTTATAAATGTCGTCGTAGTTGGTAATTTCTCAACCGACCTACATAAATCACGGTGTTCAAATATTTTATTGGATTGTGTAAACTAAACTATATGCTTTAAACCAAAGACTTTGCTAATTATAAAGACAAGGCGTTGGAAATTTCTCCGACTATTGTGTACACCAGTACAGCTGTATTTTGACGTCAATTGGTTATTTTGGTTGTTTGAGAGTCGAACGCTCGACATTAAAACCTTAGATATTTAACACAATTGTGAATGTTTTGTGCTAAAATTTATCTAAAATTAATGATATTAATTTTTATTTTAAAATCTATTTAATCATTTGTTGGATATGAGGATCATCTGGTGAATTATAGCTGAATTTGTGATAAAGTTACGCATCTATTTAGTATCAAAAATAGTCGATAATTGTTTGTGAAAATTTTCAGATATCGTCAAATATTCTTTCTGAGGTACTATGGAATGGAATTTTAGGCGATGAAGAAAAGAGGGGACCAGAAATGTCCAATATTATAAACGGTAAATAAACTTGGTGTAAATGTCGTCTTCTGTTTAATCTTAGGCAAAGAAAAAATATTGCGTTAATTAATGTGTTAATCTTATTCTTCAATTGATTTATGGGGATTTTGTTTCAAATATATTGACCATTAAAGAAAAAATATCACAGAGAGTTTCTTTAAAAATGCGAATTAAAGGACGAACTTTTACTTAGAAGTCTTTTAAAATTGATTACATAAGTTTTGAGGCATTAATTATTGGAGTATTTTAAAGACGGAAAAAAATAAATACATTGGTGAAAAAAAACCTAAGGAATACGAAGACGACTTTTAGACTCAATTTACGATTAAATAGTTTAATGAACGTTAAGATACCTCTTTTGAGCAGATAACAAGTAGATTGTCTAATTATAAATTATGTCATTTTCAAATTCCATAGTTTTATGTTTACAAATTCTTTGAATAATTCTGATAAATTCAGGTCTGTCAGTGCCAATCAAAGCTCCAACATGTATAATACAGAGCTGCAATCCAAGAGTAGGAGGATCACGGTTTAGATTTCCAGCAAATCCCAAAAGAAAAAAATTGTGACTGAAGGCCCTTCATTTAAATCAAGAGTATATCACAGTAAAAGATCCAAGAGTATGTGAAAAACATTTCAAACCCTCGGATTTTAAAAGTAATTTATAGTATTATAAATATTACGACGTTAATTTAGTAATTCATTTAAATTAGGTGGAGAGAGAATTCCTTCTTAAATGAAAAAAATGAGATAATTGATTACTGTTAAAAAGTACAAGGTTACAATTGCATAAAAGATAAGACTTGATTGGTGTATGGTTGAAATTTAAATACCAAGATCTTATAGGTTATTTTTTTTATAAACAATTAATACTTCAAACCAAAAGTAAATGTTCTCAGGGACTGATTATAGTTGTAATTTCAAGTTACCAACCCATTAAAGGTTCTAAAAACAACGGTACTTTTATGGACTAGGGACAAATTAAATATTTCAAGATAGAAAAACTAAAGTGGTTTCCTTGTTTTCCTTTTAAATAACTATTTAATTCATTACAAAAGACGACATTATGAAACGCTTACAGGGTAAATATATACCGGATTTCTGGAGAAGACGACATTACTTACTATCTATGGTAACCCGAGAAAATGCGTCAAATTTGCGTAGATTTTCTGATGCGCTATCTTTAATTAGCAAAGTCTTTGCTTTAAACAACATCAAATGCACTTCAGAATTGTTATAATGTCGTCTTCCTATTTCACAGTTTTCTGGTTATGACTGTTATAGAGCTATATAAATGCATATTTAATAATTATTATACTATAAGTTTTAACTTTTAGTGTTTTAACATTAAATTTTAAAGTTTAAGTTATGTAAAGCAGAAAAATTTCTGGTTTACGAAATGGAAAAATTTCAGGATTACGTCACAAACCGTAAACATTCCGGTTTCCATTTGATATGCAGGTAAATTAACCCGGAATTCGGGTTTACGCAACAAATTTCCGGATAATTCCATTTCCAAAATGCAAATTTTGTTCTGGAAAAATGGAAACCCTACTTTTGATGCATTTTCACGATTTCTTGGAATTTTTCGGAAATCCCTCAAAATTCTGATTTGAAGATCTGTTTCCTCTTTTTATTGTTCGATTTCCCAAAATTGTATATCAATATTTACGCTTCATTTTAATGAAACATTTTTGAGGGATTTCCAAAAATTTTTGGAGGGGGTTAATTCGAATATCTTTAATCTGATTTTGAATTTTTTATTTCTTTCCGCTTTTCACAAAAACTTTTAAAAACTTTTGTTGATCGGTTTCCTCAAACTTTTGGTGCATTTCCTCATATATTTTACCCCTTTCCAGTTAAAATCTTAATTTGTTGATTGGCTTCCTTAAATTTTTGATATTTTTCCTCATATTTTTGATCCCTTTCCAATTTTTTACAATTTTATTTGGAAATTTGGTTAAATTTCCAAATTATTTTTAGAAGCCTAATTTATAATGTTGTCGTTAATTAAAAAAACTTGAAATTTTCTGTAATGAAACAAAAATTCTTAATTAACATGATACCAAAGTTTTGTTCTTAACATATGTTACAAGTTTGGCATCTTTTAATTCTCTTTAACCTTCTGAAATTCAACAGGAAACTTCAGAGACTCAACCTGGTCTTCTAAACAATTCAAGACTTTGTAAAAAATTGGAGTCCAGTTAATCTAGAACTGTAAACTCAGTTCAAACAGATTTTAAGGGCCCTGCATGATAATTCTAAAATACATGGGACTTAAAATGTCGTCATCTAACAATGAGTTTGGACCACTTTAGTATTTAATCACTCTGGTAAATTTACAGCGTTATAAGACAAACAAAATTTTTCAGAACTAATGAAATTTCAGAAAAAAAGAACGACGGATGAACAAACTGCATCAATTAGATTAAGGCTAAAATTATCGTTTTTTTAAAAAAAAGAATAATAAGCTTTGTAGAAAAAAACTCAGCAGGAGTTGGTGAGATCTAGCCTAGGCTCTAGCCTAGACTTTATGCAGTCTTGAATAAGAAATGCAACTTATTTTCTCAAATTTAAGCTTTGTTCTACCGCTAAATTCATACTTTTTTCTTTAAATTTTTATCCACTTTTTAGAACTTTTTATAAGTTCAACCACTGAGATTTAATATACAGTTTTTTGCTTTCAACCGTTGGGTTTTAGATTTTTCAACAACTTTTTGCTTTCAATCAATGGAACAAAGTTTTTTTAAAATACTGCTGGGTTTAAGATTTTAAATAATTTATTTGCTTTCAACCACTGGGTTTTTAGTTTTTTTCATCAACTTTTTTCTTTCAACCGCTGAGTTTAAATTATTTCAGCAACTTTTTTTCTTTTAACCGCTAGGATTTATTGGCAACTTTTTAGCTATCAATCTCTGGTTTTATTTTTTTCTGCAAGTTTTTTTTTCAACAACCTGGGTTTAAGATGTTCAACAAATATTTTCTTTTAATCAATGGAAAAAAGTTTTTCTTAAAATACTGCTGGGTTTAAGATTTAAAATAATTTGTTTTCTTTCAACCGCTGGGTTTAAGATTTTTCAGCAACTTTTTAGCTTTCAACTGCTGGTTTTAAGTTTTTTCAACAACTGTTGCTCATTCAACCGCTGAGTTAAAGTTTTTTCAGCAACTGTTTTTCTTTCATAGGCTAGGTTTAGGATTTTTTGGTCACTTTTTAGCTTTCAACCGCTGGGTTTAAAATGTTCAACAAATTTTTGCTTTAGAAAAAAAATATGAAAATGTTAAGGATACAATAGATCGACTACCGTGCTTAAATAATCAAATTAGTCCTGTTTTATAAATT
Organism: Eurytemora carolleeae; assembly: GCF_000591075.1. Taxonomy (NCBI): domain Eukaryota; kingdom Metazoa; phylum Arthropoda; class Copepoda; order Calanoida; family Temoridae; genus Eurytemora; species Eurytemora carolleeae. The sequence continues at coordinate 9,705 of NW_019397912.1, read as the reverse complement.
GACGATTTTAAATGGAAGATTCTTCCTAGAAAACTGTTTGGGGGAGGTTTTGAAGCCCTCTGGGGATGCAAACTGCCGCAAATAGGTAAAATGAGGGTTGGAAGCTTGGGGGGGGGGGAATTGCCTTCCCTTGCTTGTCACCCACTGCCCACTCTGCCTGTCCTTTATTTATTGAACACGCAAAATACCATTTAAAACAAAATTTCTTTGTCCGAGAACATGGGTCGATCAGGGGCAGGAAGCAGGTGGGATACACCTTATTTTGTGGGATTTAATTTTCAATGTAACATTTTTTGTATTAAAATTATATTAAAATTTCTATTATTTCCCCAAACTTTTTTTTTGACATAATAAAAATATTGATAAAAATGCCCCAAATATATGCAGACTTTTGAGATTATTTTTTTTTAATAGCAGTGAAATTGTAATTAAGTTAACAGGGTAATTCGATCTTAAGTATATTATTTCACTCGAATGAAATTGTGAAATATGAGAATGATGTATAGACAGAATGAAAACAATTTATATTGTGAACTAAAGAAGAGCATAAAGTAATGTATAATATCAATTTTATTTTACAGGGTATCTGCAGATGTGTGAGCACCATGTGTAATTGCTTTCACCATCATTTATCTTTTTTTTATAAATATTGTAAAAAATTAATATTTGGAAAAATAATGAACAATAAAAAAAGAAAAAATTACATTAATGTATTTTCTACGAAAATATCATAATTCAAAAAGATTAATTGATTTATACAGGAAAAGTATTTATGATTTGACAAATTGATAATCAGATTCTGAAGTAGAAATTGTTTATTGTTTATAATTTCATGTTTTAGTGTTCCTACATTTAATTGGCAATACTGTCAGTTTTATTAGAAACTGTGAAATGAATATTATTACTCCTGTAAGCTTTATAAATTCTACCATTGAGTGACATTCTTTCATTTGAACCACGTTAATTTTATTTGTTAAATAACAGCCAATAAATTCTAAATTGCTGTTTGTATCCTAGGTGTTGATGTTAGTATTATTCTGCTTGTTACAAACTAAAGCACAGAACCGGTAAAGTTTAGGACTTAATACTTTATTTCCTAAATTATGATCTGTAAATTACTTTTGAAGCTATATAAGGGGTAAAGTATAAATTTATATTCTTTAAATTCTGAAACTAGGTCTGGCGTTTAATCACTATTTAAAAAGTTTTAAAAATCTGATTAGCATTGTTTTACAAAACGCTGTTAATATTCTGCTGTAATATATACAAAAGAATAGTAAAAAGTTTTTTAAATTTTCTAACTAATACATGCCCCTCACTTTTGGAACTGCCTGAATGCCTTATTTTATCTTTACCTGACTAAATTTTTATAATTCTATGATCAAAAGGGAGCAGATTGCATATTTTGTTGCTAAAGAATATTGAATAGATTTACAGAGAATTTTGACATTTTCAGTTTTCCTTAATTGTAAATTTAGTTTTTGAAAATTTTGCAAATTTTTTTTGCATATTTTAATTTGCCATGGGAAGAGCTTTTTAAAAATGTATAATTCATCATATTTCACACACTTTTTATTTTTGCACTTTTTTGCTTAATCTATATATAAATTTGGCTTGTCTGTCTGTTTGTTTGTCTATTTGTATCCATTAAACGTCAAAGCGGCTGAACCGATCGGGCCCAAATTTTTTGTGGGACATCATGTGACCACAGGGAAGGTTTATGAAGGATAAAAATTTAAAAAAATGTGTTTTAAAGGTTTTTAATTTTGTAAAAAAATTAAATTCTTGAAAATCCGCAAATTTTTTTCTAAAAATCCGCAAAATGTTATTCTTCTTTGTTTTAAAATATAAACAAAAAGAACATGTTCACAATTTAAATAGAAGATTGGACGCGAAGCGCCCTAAAAGCTTAGTAACTTCATATTTCAATAAATATTTGAAATTTTAAAAAGTTTGCTAATTTTTTGGCAGATAATTGAAGTCGAGCCTAAGAGTTTTCCAAAAATGTATCAAATTTTATAGATTTATATCACAATACGGAAATAGGGTTAAATACTATGACAATAATAATTTTAAAAAAACTTTTTTGCATTATCTATACCCGAAAATTTATAAAAAATTAAAATTAAAAAAAAAGAATTTCTTTTAAGAAATTATTCATTTTTTTGAGAAAATAATTGTGTTCAGGATAGAAGATAATTCTGTGTTGATGCCATCTGTGAACAGAGGATCTAAGCCTAAAAGTAAGTACTCAACATGTAATGCTATTTTATTAAAATTTGTGCTCTGGAAAACAACAAATGTACTTTGATAAATTCAACATAAGATAATTTTTACAAAACACATCAAAGAAGTTTCTCAAAATCAAAAATAGATTGGTTCAGATCCAGTAAGCCATGATGAAAACTGTATACATAATGTTCTTTAGATTATTATTTCTGGCAAAGTCAAATATTATATAGGAGCTGAATGTGGACGACCTGGAACCATTGGTCAGAGATGTATCAATGGACGAATCTGTAGAAAACAGGTGTTATTCAGATTTAGAATAAAGACACAAATATGTTTTGTAACAGTTTTTAGAAATATGATTTACATAATGTATGTTCATAGATATTTAAAAATTAATGATCTTCATATCTTTATTATTTGAATATCACTTTTAAAAACACACATTTTTGTTGTAGGCTAGAGGAAAATCAACATGTATGGGTAATCAATTATGTCTTATTCTAATATTCTGCTGTATTAAAAATTAAAAATACCATCTTAGAAAAGATGTAACAATTTTGGTGTTAACAGAAATTAATCAGTTGTAAATTCTGCCTAAAACCCCAATTAATGTTGTTTAAAAATGTATTGGTAATTTAGTTTTATTTAGGAAAAAAATCATTAGAAATAGATGATAACCTTTATTGTGGTGAGAACAAAACAATTGGAAGAAAATGTAGAAGGGTGAGTTACCTTTTAGTATAAACTATTAATATAATTTAGCATGGCATTGGTCAAAAAACTATATTTGAGATAATTTACAACGATTGAATTTTATATTATGTATTTATTTTCAATTGTTAAAATTAATCTAGATGTAATTCTCTTAGATATAAAATGAATCACAAGAATTTTACGTTTATTAAAAGTAACCTGTAATTATAGAATACATTTTAAAATGTAGCTACTTTGCATATATTACAATACAAAATAAATTTTAAAAACATTTTTGAAATTGATCACTGGAAGTTTATATCCAAATGTATGAAATAGGGAGGAATCTGTATTCGAAAAGGCAAGAAATCTTTCAGATGTCAAAAAGGAAGACCAGGTATTCTTTGCAATATTTGTATTTATCTTTTTTAAACTATTGATAAATACTCAATTAGCATGTAAACTTCAGAGTTTTATATTTAAGATTTTATAATAACTACTATGAATTCACATTGGATCAGTAATGTTATGTTCATGTGATGATCTGTTATTTAATCTAGTAATATTTTGTATAGTACACTTGTCTAGGTAACATTTTGAGTAGGTAACATGTTACAAAGGTAACATATTAATAGGTAAGAATTTGTTTTTGTAATTTGTTGCATCCAGAAAAGAATGGAGAAAGATTACATAAGAAATCTCAGACCATGTTAAAAAATCCGCCAAACTACATTATTTTCAAAACCATGTCCTTGATTAAGAGTTTGTGTGTATGCCATTTTTACATTTTTAATACACAATAAATATCTCTCTGGAAACACTGTCAACTAAATCTTAACATTAAATATATTATAAAGTGAACCAACAATGTTTAAGTCGTGGCTCAAATTCTTTAAATTTGGCCTGATCTAGAATACCTGAAGCAGGTGGCTTGATAAACTCAAAATCTAATACAAATATTAAATTTCTAAAATTGAAAATGTAATTATCATAATTCTTAAATACATGCATATATTACCCTACACTCTAAAAAATACAATTTTGGTCCTTAACATCATAGATCAAAGCTCTTCCGTCATACTTCAAAGTTCTTTTTTCATTACTCAAATTTTGTTGCACATTTTTGAAAATTACAATATAACAAAGCTTGCTGATGTATATTACAAGTTTCTATAAACAGGCATCAAAATTTGTTTCATATTGATTTTGAACGATGTTTCCACTGTTTTGTTTCATTCTGATTTAGTGTAAAATTTGAGTTAAACCGTGATTCGACAAATGTTGAATCATCATTATTCAATGGTTGAATCCCGCTTCTGCGCATGTCCGCGGCTGGTCTAGCGTCTTGACTGGACGAGCCAGGTGCGCGGTAGCAAGGGGGCTGTTGTCAGCTGATCCTGACCTGATATGTACTCTTTAGTATTTAGACTTCCACGTACTGTATAGTGAGTGATGACAGTGGGAAAATTTACCAATTGTTTTTGCATGATTTAATAAACATGTCATGACATTCTACAGTGATTTTTAAAAAATTGTTCCATCTCTGCATCTATTTTTATATTTTGATAATACACTATAATTTTTGTATTGCAATATTTAGCATTGTTTGTACTTCACATTGTTATTTAAATGATCGAATAATCTCTAGACATTTGCATTAATAAATGTTAACTTAAAAAAGTTTCAGACATGTCAAATGTAAATGAAAGTCCTGCAGCCAAGATGCCAAAGATGTCACTGAGCGTGTAAGTTTTTACCTTGCCACATTGCATACCAAACGCCGTTTTATTGTCCTAAAAAGTAATTTGATAAAATGGTAAAATGCCATTAAAACGAAGGCCGTTGATAACACATTTTGCTTTTAAACGCCGTTTTAGGGTACGCACCCCGCCCACGCCGTCGCCCCCCCCCTTTTGTACATGACCATTTATTTTTCAGCAAATTTATTATTATTTATTTTTTTGTTATTTAGGGTTAGGTTAGGTTAAGATACTATCTGGGCCGAGCGCTGCAGCTAGGATGGGCTAGGGGGCCGAGCGCTGCGGCCACGAGTTAGGTTAGTTAACTTTCAGGAATGAAATGTCAAATAAAGAATACATCAATGAAAACTGAAAACTGCACAATCATTACAAAATTATCAAGTAAAATTGCAGAAATGATTTTATTTAAAAGAAAAATATTTCCGTGTTTTGACATTGAATATTCTTAGCCAATTCTTCCCCTGGGAAGTGAAGATTCCTTCATATTTTTCCTGCGGAAAGCTCCCATTGTTGACTAGAGCAAAAAAGGAACTCCTGGTCACGGATTTATCTTAGTTAACATTGTACACCCATTAAGCCTCTGGAATTAAACCCTGAGCAATTGACCTACTCATAAGCAAACCCTTTAGTTTAATTTTATCTTATCCTGAGATAAATCTAACACTTAGTTAAACCTTACCTAGTGCAAAACTTAACCATGAGCTAAATCAAACCTCGAGTTTAATTTGATCTAAAGTTTAATTTAAATTTAGTTCAAACACTGAGAAAAATCTAACTCACAACTAAATCTTACCGTGATCTAATTGTAATTGTTGTAATTATTGTTTGATACTTTTAAAAGAAGAAATATACTATTTTATTTCAGAGAGATGAATTGGCAGGAGTCATTCTCACATCTACCGAATGATACATCAGTTAAAATACCGTAAGTTCATTACTATGTACACTATCCTCTCTACACTCTACACTCTACACTCTACACTCTACACTCTATACTCTACACTCTACACTCTACAATCTACACTCTACACTCTACACTCTTCAGATAAATTTGTTTTGCAAAAGTTAAGTTTTCGACAACACTGGGTTCCCAAGCTGGTTGTTATAATATAATAATATAATGGATATTGTACTTTACATTTTAAGGCTAAAGGTTGGAGATACTATAGCTTTAGTGCCCTTCAACGCACGAAAAGGCGATCCTCTCCCTATTTTAAAGAGGCAAGGAATTGATAATAGTAATTTAAAATGTTAATAAATAATCAATAATCATGAAAAATTGAAATTGAGATTGATTGGGATAGATGATCCAATGAATGACGGGTTATCTTTTAATAATTATAATAATAATAGTAGATATATCATTATTTACAATTTTTGGATTGATAAACTTTTTAAGCATTGAAAAATGTAACAGATAATCTTGATTCTAGTTATGCTTCTCGAGACGGAAATGGCGGTAAGCAAGATGTGGAACTAGATAACTTTTTAGAGTACTATGTAAATGGCAAACGGTAAACAAATTTATATCATCTATCATTATACAGCATTATGCTTGTTTATTTTGGTATCCAACAAACGTCGAAACCGCTCAGTTTAAAAATGTTAGATCCACAAAATATTATTAAATTTTCTGTTATTTTGTTTATTTTGAACAGATAAAGCCAAAAGTTAAAATAAAAGATTAAAATCCCAGTAGAAAAAAAAAATGCAAAGATACAAAATATTAATAAGTTATTTTTAGGATATACCCAGTGCAGACTACAGAGTTTTCCAATATCCCAGTTGGTAAGTAATTATAAATGTAGAAATATTTTTAATATTCATTAAATCCATTAAATGGTTTTGTATTCAGTGTTGGGTAAAATCAAGTGTGGTCTCATTCAACCCATTTTTTTCTCATAGTTATCATTTTAAGATTTTATAATGTTTTAGAATGTTATGAAATCTCCAAAACATTTTGAAAATCCTTACAGTTAATTGCAGTGCTTAAGATCCGTATATTTTGGATCCGCTGTATCCAAATCCGGATCCAAACCCAAATTATCAACCAAAATAACTCTCAAAACTCAAATCTGAAAAGCTAGAATATTATGGCTTGGCTCGAATTTGCTCGTGTGGCTGGGTACTGCGCAATTTCTAAGTAAAAACAAGAACATTTTTATAAAACAGAAAACCGGTCTGAAAAACCAGGAAACGTGGAGAACTTGAAACTTTGATCCACTACTGGAGTCTTGGCCATCTCTGCAACTTTTGATTTGATTTGATTTGATTTGATTTGATTAAAAAATCACTAACTTTTAAATAAATGTTCATGACCTGGAGCAGGATCTGTTGGATCCGCAACATTTTGGCTTCCAGGATCAGAATCCATTTTTTTCCAGTGCAGATCCATGATCCGGATGCACTTTTAAATACAACAAACTTTTCTATACCTTTGGTTTTAAGAATAACAAATTTTTCAGAACTTTTTTTCAATCCAAATTTTATTTCAAATCTATCAAAAATGTGAACTGCTAAAGTATGATATTGTACATGACGACACCAATCACATTTTTTTGTTGACTCAGCCTGTACATTATACGTACAATCTTATATGTTTCAGTTGTTCTGGGTTGTGATGGTTCCGCCAACCAGATTGGTATAATATATTTTTATTATATATATTGAAAGATGAGATATCAAATTATTAACTCTTTTAACTGACGAGTGAAGATATCTGAAATCTAATGATCCGCTTTATTTTATTATTTCATAAAAGTTTGCTTATGTATATTTCTAAATTTTGTTTTTTTGATTTGTGATCCGGAAGATTTTATTTTTATTTGTGCCCTTTCTTGCAAAGAAGACATTGTCCGAAAACATTATCTGATAAAAAATTTTCTTGGATTAAAAGCGGTTAATTTTAATACTTCATATATACGTTTCTCTGTCGTATTAATGTGCAAGTCACTTTTGTTGAGGATTGCCAATTGAATATAATATAAAAATAAAAAAACATTGCTCTCTAACTAATACTCGATCAGACAAAGCTTTTAAGGGTACCGTTGTAAATCAGACATTGCCAACTTTACTAGTCATTTAATTTTATGCTTACAATCCCTTCACGTATAATTTGTGCATTTTATCACAGATCATTTCGTAAGTTTTAACAATTTGCTAATGAACATTTTAAATTATCGTTTCTAACAAAGACAAGTCTTGAAGTCCTTAAATTTAAAGGCAATGTACGGATTTATCTGAACTTTTAGATACCAATTTACAAATAATTTCAGGACTGTCAGATAAATTCGAGGTTGACACAGAAACTTCTGGAGATTCATCTTGTTCTGAAGAAGCTGATCAGGATATGGGAGTCTCCGGAGGTTCAGGAACCAGACCAGGAGTACTAGATAAGCAGTTTATAGGAGTATCTGGAGGTTCAGGAGACAGACCGGGAGAACAAATTGAGCAGGTTACGGGAGACTTAGGTCAGGTCAGGGAGGTTACGGGAGAACAAGTTAAGCAGGTTGCAAGAGACTCAAATCAGGTCAGGGAGCTTATGAGAGGTTCAGGAGACAGAAGAGCTAGCACAGTAAAGATGGCTTTAGCCATGTTTTCAAGATTCGCAGGAGAGTTGGTTAAATCTCTAGAACCACGATTTCACATATATTTTGAAAACAAGTATGTTTGCCCTGCCGACGAAGAGGTTTATACATCAATAAGGGATGATGTGGATAGACAAATTATTAAATTTACTTGTGAAACCTTCCCCGACCCTTCTTACTACATCCCCACTGCAGGGGATTTCCAATCCATGGTTGATTGTATGGGAGTAGTTTTTCCCGGAATTTACGCCCCAGAGGTAGAATCCGTACACGTCAAGAATGTGAGAAGAAATGTGCCAATATCAAAGCTAGGGGTTTCACTTCGGGGAAAATTTGGACGCTGCGCTTTTTTCAAAAAGAAGGTGGGAACTATAACGAAACGCGCAAATACAGCTGCCGGAGAACTACTGCCGTCCAAGAAAGCTCGACTTCCTAGGAGTTACGGAGTAATACTATCAAGATATAATCCAGCTAAACCAACTCTGGATTCTCTACGAGACCTTCGAAATGGCATGGATGACATGGATGACATGAAGGATACCGTTCAATATATTTTCAGGTAAAATTTTTGATGATAATATTTTTTTATTATATTGGAACTCAACTGTATTTGACACTGTACTAAGACAGTTTACAATTTGTATGACGGTAACTAGACATATTAGTTTGTTCAACTGCAACTTTTAACAAAACAATAAACAGGGGTGTATATAATTACAATTTTTGGATTCTACGCCCCCCCCCCCTCATTTTTTTGTTAGATTTTCTTCCCCAAATTCAATAACTTAAAAGACATAATTTTTAAATATTTATATTGCAGTGCATTATAATCCCTAAAATAATGCATTTTAAAAAGAAAAAATGGCAAATTTTTTATACACCCCAGAAAAAAACAAGCAAAACAAGATTTAAAACTTAAGACCTAATGTTTTTATTTGTAACAAGAAGTTTCTTATAAAAAATGTGATTTATAGTAAATAATTATTATTTAGAGCTGAACGTTTGAATGCCAAGGAGTGGGCCAACTTAATGCCCTTCATATTCACCAGCCCCAAGCACATTATAGCACATGTAAGCATTTTTTACATTTATACATGTATTTTTCAATGACATAAAGAGTGTTAATATTGATTAGATGAATTAGCTTCAAAAGCTAAGTATTATAGAGTTTCTTTTGTATACGTAATTAATATGCATTATGCAATTTCGCATAATGCTCTTGTGTAAGTGAAAAAAATGTAACGTGTAATTATGCATAATTACGCGTAACGTAGTTACGACTGGAAACCCTAGTAAAAAGTGGTCTATCATTGATGTATTTAGCTGAAATGGTTGACTGGAAAACCAATAGATGAAGAACTAATAGAGTTTGAGAGTAGAACAGGTAATTAATGAAATGCTATTTTTAAGACTCATTTGAAGTACTAGCCTTA
>NW_019397911.1:38541-51252 GCF_000591075.1 Eurytemora carolleeae | reverse complement strand
TCAAATATTTTAATGGTTTTTGCTCATATTACATATATTTGGTGAAATTTGATATTTTTTTCCAAAAACAGAGGGTCTGAGGAGGTCGGCCCGGCGTCTAAGACTAGGTTTCAGACTCTAAGATTCTACCCGGGAATCGTAAACATTTTTCGAATTGTGCAGTTGTCATGATCTAAAAATTAGACAAAAATTCTGGATTTTGAATAAATTTCAATACGAGCAAATTAAACTTGTTGTATGTACAGGGTGTCCCAAGAAACATGGGAAATGAGTGACGATTTTTACATCGTCTTTGTAAGAGAGATTTTGATTTAGTATAGTGATACCTTTTATGAATGCTTGACAGAAAGATGAAATTATTTATGAAAAAATACATGATAGACAAGATTAAATTCTCCGAAATAATTAGTGTTTAGAACGTCGTCGTCGTCGTCGATGTTTTCTTGGCGTAGGGGTCTCCGCTGAAATAATAGATTTAAAGAAGTTTTTTTGGTTTTCTGTCGTATAAACAGGAATTAAGTCTTTGCCACAAACTTTGATTTATAGTCCCTATATTTTTGCAACCCAATGCCGTATACATTACATAAATATTTCAAACTGTGAATTCTTATCAATTTAATAATTAAGGTTGCTAAGACTAAAAGAAATAGGTATCAGAAACTTTAAGTTTGCAACAAAGACTCAATTTCATGAAAGGTGAAATGCACTGAAATGTCAAACAGGTATCAATGTTTAAAACATTACCTTGAATTCCGTTTTGAAAAAGGCGATATCAAGTTTTACTTTTTTTAATCTAAACTTTGAAAAATATGCCTTTGATCCTATTTCAATAGAAATTACGAAGATATTGTAAATTTAGCGATTAAATTACATTTTTAGTAATTTTTTGTTTCGTTTCGCTCTTAACCTAAAAGGTTGATAAATGGCTAATGTTAAAATCAGAATACTCAGGGCTACCTAAACAGGATGAGACTATAAAGACGACTTGAAACTATGATTTAAAGACGATTCTAAAAGTAAGTATTTTGCCTTAAATAAATAATTTAATGACTTAATCAATGATTCAATGATGGGCAAAGAAAGAAACAAGTTTACGATTGTAGGGAATCATGAATGTAAGGAATAAATAGACCGTATAAAATACGTACAGTCGTCTGTGAAGTCTAATTCCTTGAAAGTAATCCTGTATTGAAGATCCAAGGATTTTAAACTAAAATTTTTTTTTTTTAATTTAACAAACGGTGTAAAAGTTCATTTTATTTCTATAATTTGTTTAAGATCCAGATATCCGCAAATATTAAATTACAAAAAGCAATTTGAATTCTAACCGTAGATATTTGTATTGAAGGTTGTAGAACTGATCTCATCTATCTCTGTGATATCGTATCCAGTGGATGCTCCATGTACTACTGGAGTAGACGGGATGAGGTTCAGGACTGGAACTACTCCAGGTCGGAGTAAAGTGTCATCCGTCCTCGTATCACTATCAGTTGAACTCTAAACACAAGCTCAGCTAGAACCTTTAAATTTACGGGAAAACATCCCAATCTCTCTTTGCAGGGAGATTTACTGATTTATCATTGGTCAAAACCTGGCATCTACAGATTTCAACAGGAGAAAGGTTGCCAATTCGTTATGAATGAATTTTAATTATTCAGTTCATTTAAAAATTCCAAGGTCCTAAGATATTGTTGTTCGCCGGATATCTTTTAAGACAATTAGATATTCTGTTCTTTTTTTCTAAAATCTGAAGAAATCAATTGATAATTGAAGATCAACACAAATACGAAAATAATTAGGGAAATATAATAAAGATAATAATTTCAAAAATTTACTAATAAAATATTATTTTTATTAATATGATACCAGGCCTAGCAAGTTTTTATAGTTTGTTAAATTAACTATTCATGAGAACAATAAAATCAGGTTTTCCTTGTCGATAAATAAAATTTATTTTTCAGGAGAAATAAATGACTTAAAGACATTTTTTGAAAATACAGTGTTACCCAAGAAGGATGAGATTGTAAAGACGACCTAAAACTTAAAAAATATGACGATTTGAACATTGATTTTTTTGGTTTCTATATTCAATTGAGTATTATATAGTTTACTAAATGATTAAATAACAAAATCAGATTACAAGGAACCCTGAATGCAAGAAAACGGACTGAACAAAGTCCGTACAATCGTCTCTGAAGTCTCATCCTTTGTATGTAACCCTCTATCTAAACACTTATAATGATAAAAAATATTCATTAAAAATAATATTTAATAAACGCATGTTTCTTGTCAGAATAAAGCAATAAAACTTGTGAGGTTTAAATAGTGTTCAGATATTTTGGAATATTTAAAATGTGTACTTTGTGACCCATAAAACCATGGAAAAAGAAGTTTATGATTTTAATTAGTCCAACCATAGATTAATTAAATATAACAGATAGAACACTAGATGTCGTCTTTTAAAGATTAAAGGGGTTTTCGTTCACAATTACCCTGAGACAGGGCCCAAAAAGTTACGGGCATCTTTTAATTCAACACTGCCTGCGCAGAACCCCTTTGGGCTTCTGCCTCAGGGTAATTGAGAACGAAAAAACCTTAAATCTTGAAAAGACGAAATCTTGTGTTCTATCCGTTATTGTTAATTAATCTATGATTCCAAAGAACATGAAACATGGCAATTCCTCACTGTACACATACACAGACCTATTTCACTTATACGTTGATAAGTTGATAAGTTGGTAAAACTATTTACTTTACAGTAACAGTAAAAAAATGATTTTGTTTTTAATGTCATCTTTCTTTTCCATTTTATTATGGGTTCCACAGTATCAGAACAAAAATGTTAAAATAGCATAGTGGTCGGCAGTCATTACAATGAAGACAACTTTTCTATTTCAGATTTGATTTCTAACAAGCTTTTTAAAATTAAAAGTTTACAAGAAAATAAAGAGAGACTGTTAATTGAAATTGTTGTTTCCATCTTGTGTATCCACATGCTGTTTTAAGGTTTGGTAAAAATTAACATTTAAATAGAAAGTTGTATTCATTGTATTGATATTTATGACGACAAATGTACATTTTTTCTGTATATTGTAACTCTTTATAATGTGTATTTGCCTGAAAACTAGCACTTTTCCTAAACACAGCCGCTGCTCTAGCCACCGGTAGAGCTTCAGCTAGAGTATTCAGATCTGTGAGTTCACGGAGACCCTGAGAAGATGGTAGGACGGGTTCATCTTCTACTCCTACTCCAACCTGCTCACGGTCTATCTTACTCACAAGCTTCAGGTTCCGTCTAGGTTAGAGATAAGATTATGTACTTTTCTTTGATTTTGGAAAATTATAACTGAGGTTGAAATTAAAGAAGTTGAGCTGCGCGGCTTAAATTTAAGCCGCGGCTCAAATATGGTTGGTTCCACTTAAAATTGTGTTGAATTTTTCAAGATTTATAGATGATAACAGATTTGATAAAACCCATTCTTAAAGCTAAAAGTCATTAAGGAATGTATTATTTGCCTCCAAGCAAATTCAATCAAATATTATTTACATGAAGATTTGATTATTATTGACAATATAAATTTCATAAAGTATCTCCTAAGCTTTTTTAATCTCTCTATCTTTGAAATCTAATGGTTTAAACCTTTGATATTTCAAATTTACATTTTTTATCTAACAGAAATCAGAATACATAGTTTGAAATATCTAAAGTCAACGACATTGGGTGACAAAGATATATAGATTAGAGAATCAGAATTTAAGTCAAAGACTCAATTCCTTTAAAATAGAAATCAAAACTTCTGAAAATACATTTTAGTTAATTTTAGTTCATCTTTATGATTCCGTACTGGGGCCGCGTACATAAAATTTGTCCAGGGCTTAAATTATTTTTCTTTGATTCCATTTTATTTTGGTGATTACTGTATGTAAATATCCCACCTGTCCCGACCAGTAACTGTGGAATTTAGCTGTTCTTGATCCACCTGACTAGCAAGATGGTTTATAGAACACTCTCCACCATACTTTATCATCTCAGTACTAGACCTTCCAACCTGACAAGCAAGATGGTTTATAGAACACTCTCCACCATACTTTATCATCTCAGTACTAGACCTTCCAACCTGACAAGCAAGATGGTTTATAGAACACTCTCCACCATACTTTATTATCTCAGTACTAGACCTTCCAACCTGACTAGCAAGATGGTTGATAGAACACTCTCCACCATACTTTATCATCTCAGTACTAGACCTTCCAACCTATCCAAGCAAACTCATTTAAAGTAAACCTGAATCCTGCACTATATATGACTATAGCAAAAAATGTTTCATAACAAATCAGCCTGTGTTTTACAACAGTTTTCGAGTTTATTTAATTTTTGTTTGGAAGGATTTTTGACACTGTAGTGCATTTACCCCACATTATTTTGTTTTGTTATAGTGCATTACTTTTCATAAAAACACATGTTTGCGTAGTTTGCACGCTATATTATTCAATTGAAAATAAAATTTCTATTTTTTATCCAAACCTGAGACTTATGCTCAACATTGTCATCCAGACTCATTCTGAAAAGAATATATTTTCATTTCGATGTCTTTCTTTTAACCCTATTCCTGCTGGGGGTGGGGGTCAATTTGACCCCCCCAGTAGTTTTTTTACATAACTCAAAAAGTATTGGTCTGAGGCTGTTTGAATTTTCTGTCTTTTCTTACATACCCATAGCCCTCCCTTTAGGCCTAAAACAGGGCTTTAATACTAACTGCCTGAGTCCTCAGTCACACTGCCTGAATGACTGCTTTTTCCTGTAACAAACTAAATCTTTGTTTTGACCCACTTTCACTTGTCAGATTTTGATAAAATTTAGCTTTTTGGAAAGCCTTTGACAAAAGGAAACAAATTGCACAAGTTTTGCGAAAAATAAATTGCAAATTTTTGCAAACAACCTGTCAAAGGAAATTTGCACATTTTTAGTTTTTCTTGATTAAAAATCATGTTATTTAAAATTTTGCAAAAATTTTTGCATATTTGAAATGGCATGGTCAAGGGCTTTTCAAAAATGTATAATTTTTCATTTTTTTGACAAATTTTTTTTTGCACACATTTTTACTATATAACTGGATTTTGCGATAAAAAATTCAATTTTTGCAAATTTGCAAATTTTTTTGCAGATTCTAAAAGTAGAGCACAAGAGCTTTCTAATGATGTATCATTTGTCATATTTGGACATCAAACATGGGATTTAGAGGGGGGGTCAAATTGACCCCCCCCCGCGTATCCTGGTTTTCAAGTACCCCAGCAGAGATAGGGTTAAATCCCGCCATTTTGCGAGTACCTTTTCCCGGATTCCATGAATTGAAGAAGAAAGCTACGTCGTCTTCCTTCCCTCCTCTCTCCGACCAAAGGTGATGAACTGCTCCGGTTTGCACTCCAGGATTCACGGACTGCACTCTTAGCTCTAGACCCTCCCCCAGAGTAAGAAACTGCTCTAACCATCTCCGACTGCCGTCTATAAAAATAACTCATAAAATTGGAAAATGGAATTTCCGAACTGTGATCAATGAGAAACCGCTCAAAGAAATAAACTCCCAAAAGAGGTGCACAGGGGAAATAACTCCTACTTGTTCGTTAAAAAACGAGAAATAGTTACTCACTAAGGACTAACCAGAGTGGGAAGCATGCGGTTTCTTTTGTTTGAAATTAAACGTGTTTTGGTCTATAATTCAACGATCTTTAAACTTACAGATTTGTTTATTTTATATTATTTTGTTCAAAATGTATATATGCCTACAAAAAAGTATTTAAGAAAAAAGGCTAAACAATTATGTATAATGGGTGAAATTGTGATCGAAAGTCACAGCTTTCTGAAAATATTGACAGAACCGTGAAATCCACGTGTACTGGCTCTGTATATTTTTTTACCAATTTAAGTCTTGGATGGCGTCAACCCTTAGACAAATTTTTAACTTTCTGAGGATGAAGACTGGGATGGTAATAATTGTAAAAATATCAAAAACTATTAATTAATAAAACTTGTACGAAGAGATATAAAAATAAAACGAAAATAGAATAAAGAAATATAAGGAAAAGGGAAAGAAAGTACAGTGAAATCCAAAACCTCTGGAATAGGAAGTCGACTTTTAGACACAAATAATGTCTTTAAATAGTCCAATTAACATTAGGCACAGCAAATGTGCAGTGTAAACAGACTCATTTAACTTAATACGTGGTTGAAAAATTTACTAGCTATTTGCTTGTAACAACATTGTTGTTTGTTGTAATGTCGTCTTCCTATTCCAAAGTTCCTGGTTATTACTGATATAATAAGAAAAAAGGAGGAAAAGAAGAAGAGATGGACTTATGTTTTATATCCGTCCTACCTTGAGAGCAGAGACAGATAAGATGGTCCTGTTCCTTTTAGTTGCTCCTCATCCAGCATATTGGACGCAAACCTGTGACTAAAATTTAACAAGCTCATATTATTGCATACAAAATTATTGAAAACAAAATCATTGTAAGGAATTTCTAAAAATATTTTTGATTTTTAAAGGGATTGTTGTTGTAATTTCAATTCACCTTCCGTTTAAAGAGGGTCAATACACAATATTAAGAGTTTAACCTTTATCTGATCAAAATCAATGAACAATTTGGTTTTTTAAAGCTTTAAATTTGTTCAGGTCTAATGATTTACTCCACCCCGAACTAACCAGAGTTAGAGGCATTCGGTTTCTTCTATTTGAAATCATACGCGTTTTGGTTTGTATTTCAACAATCTTTAAAGTTACGGATTTGTTTGTTTAATACTTTTTATTCAAAACGTATATAACGGCAAAAAAGTATTTTAAAAAAAAAATATGTTTAACAAGAGAAATTGTGATCGAAAGTCATAGCTTTCTGGAATATTGACAGAACCATTAAATCCACGTGACTCTCATCACATCTTCGGTACAAGTGCGCTACTTTTGAAGAGAAACCACAATTGAAAATATTGAATTTTTAAAGGGATGAAACTAGATTATCTTCTTCATTATTGATCCTATACAACCATACTTCCTTCCTTCTATCCTTCTATCCTATACAACCATACTTCCTTCCTTCTATCCTATACAACCATACTTCCTTCCTTCTATCCTATACAACCACACTTCCTTCCTCTCTATCCTATACAACCATACCTCCTTCCTTCTATCCTATACAACCATACTTCCTTCCTTCTATCCTATACAACCATACTTCCTTCCTTCTATCCTATACAACCATACTTCCTTCCAACCTGGGAAATTAGATTTTTTTAAGCCTATGTCAATTCCAGGCTACCAATGAGTGTCCACAAAATTTGTTTAGCCCAGCCGTTTGGCCGGCTATAGGGAACTTATATACGAATGTCTTGTTTTATTGTATAGATTTTATAATATTAGATCTAATATATTTATTTACATGTTAGGTCTACTGAATCTTGTTTTATTATATAGATTTTAAAATATTAGATCTATCATATTTATTTACCTGCTAGGTCTACTGAATCTTGTTTGATCTTCATCTATTAGATTTACTGACAATCGTCTAGAATCTAAAAATACTATAATTATTATTTTCAAGGAACTAAACGTATCTCAAACTTGAATTTGTAACCCCTGAGTCTAAAACTAAAGAATAATCGAAATTTAAGTTATAGCTTGAAAGTTTTGTAAAATAATGAGTTTCTACTTAAATATTAAACTTTCTCGATAGAACCCTGAAAAATCTAAACCAATCAGAGAAAAGGATTTACGGAGAGATATTAAGTAACCATTACTCATCAGCTGTTTTTAAATTTTAAATTATTTACATATCCGAAAACAAAACATATTTCCAGTTACAACCGTTTTTGGGATTTACATGCAAACATTAATTAATCTAAAACGTAAAATTTATTCAATCAAGGTTTTCACTTTTAAATATAACTTAAAGTTGAATGCTACGTTCTCAGCTGAATGATGATTGTTTGATAGACTAATTTGGATTTTAACACTGGCTTTAAATTTTAACTCGTCGATTTTGGCGAGTTAAATATTTAAACCCAGGGTTAAAATTCAGGTTTGAATAAAGTCAGAAGTGGCATTTAAGATGAAACTTAAAATTTAAGTCGGAATCTGTTCTTTAGTTTTAGACTCTGTATCTTTGTAGTATCAAAGTTTAAACCTTTGAAATTTCAAACTTTGACTAGTTGATCTGACAGAAGTCCTAGTTTAAAATATCATAGGTCTACGATATAAGATTTGCAATGATAAACGGAATAGAAATTTTGAGGCGATTAATCAGTAATCAGTTCTTTACTAAAGCATTTACACTGCATTTTTATTGTTTTTTTAGTTTGATAAAAAGCTTTATGTTTGAATTAAACTCTACATAAAAAGTATTATTTAATATAATTGTTATTTCTTAATTTCTTTTTTTCTAAAATTGTATGGTTTATTTTTTTGTATTACCAGAATGTAATGGAAACATGATTTAAAATTATTGTAGATGTGTTCTCTCGACCGTCAAAACCCCAATTTATGTCAAGAAAAAATCAGAAATTGTGGAACAGAAACCATTTTTATATCCTTCAGAATATCTCTGAAAAATCATAAATTAGAAAATAAAACAATTTTCCATTTTGCAATTGTGAATTGTATATAGTGCATTATTGTGTATTTATTTTGTTATTGCTATGGTTGCATTACAATAAAAGTTCACGTGTAAATCAACGTTATAAGATGCATTTTTGCACAATGAATTGCTTAATGATTTTTAATCATAATGTTGTTAAAATTAATTCGAAATATAAGGAAGACGATTTTTCCGACTCAAATGCCCCAGCCTTTTCTCTAGATGTATGTGTACTCAAATCCATTTCCTCCTCATGTAGTGCCCACATGTCGAATCTCCGCTCATCCCAGCTCCCTCCCGGTATTCAGTCAGTTTTAGAGAGTTGAGCCGGTAACAGCTCCAACACAGGGAGCCTCTTGACTCCTTTATGATGATGACGCAGATACTCAGATAGCAGCAGACGCTCTTACCCGAAGGGTTCCCAGTTCATCATGCATTCCAGAGACAATTATATTTCTTTTTTAATGATAGGTTCAGGGGCTTAAATAACGATTCTGTAGGGGGGGGGGGGGGAAAAAATTTTTTTTTAATGTGGCACGCAAATTTTTTTTTTAGATTCAGATATCCTTCCTGGGGGTTTATAATTCCACTGGAGGGATTCAGTTATCCTTTCTAGGGGTTTATAATTCCACTGGAGGGATTTAGATATCTTTCCAGGGGGTTTATAAATTCACTGGAGTTATAAACCCTTAGGAAGGAAAGATATCTGAATCCCTCCAGAAATGTTTAATATTTTAAAAATTAGAAAATCCAAGGAACTGAGTTTTTGCCACAATCTCAAATGTGCTAATTCCTAAATCTGTGCAACATGATGGTGTAAACATTTTATATTTCAAATTTATACTTTTTGATCCAACAGAATTCATAGTTTGAAAAATCTACAGACTACACAGACTGCTTATCTCCTTTCACAGGGTGGGCTACTTAGGCCTAAGTTGACCCGGCACGACATGCTATGTTTGTTTTTACGATAGGTTTTTAGAATGCCATCTCACGGCCACTTGTTGAACATAATACCTATTCTGGGGTTTAGTTTTACAACTTTGAAATGAAATACTCCCATTTTAAACATGAAACATAACATCTATGAATTCAGTCTATTTTCGAAGATTTTGTGTTTCCTATTCAAAGGATCCTTAAATATCCCTGAATACAGATGTTTGCTGATTGGTCGTGTACAGTACTTGTACACATTAGAACATGCTGTGGAAAATATCGCAAATCATAGGTTTCAATCGATCTCTGTAACTCTCTTATCTCTGGAAAAATCAAAGCTTTGCGACGTAGTGGAAATGATACAGGGATTAGAAAATCAGAGTTTGTGGGAAAGACTAAATTTCTAAATTTTCGTACAAAATTATTTTCACACGTGAGAACTGAGTCATGGCCACAAACGCAAAATTTCTATATTGTTCCACCCTAAATGGTGTAGACCTTTGATATTTCAAACTGTGAATTCTGTTAGTTCAAGTAGTCTAAGTTTGAAATATCAAAGGTTAAACCATGAAGTTCCAAAGATGCAGGAATTAGAAAATCAGATTTCTGACAAGTTCCTTTATCAAATATATAATTTGTTTTGTTAATGTAACTGTAAAATGAAAAACATAAAAGAAAAGTGCAGAGAAGATGAAAGAATATTTTTACGTGTCGTCTCTTAATTCAAATAATTTAGATTTTTTTAACAGTTTACAGATAAATTTTAAAGTGTTCATTATTTCAAAAACTAGGCTATTCTAAAATGTTTACAATTATAGTTCTCGTGTTGGAGAGGGTTGAGCCTGTATCAGGTATCCTACTCCACTAATGATTGATAACTGGAGGTACTATGGAGGGAGCACATACTATCTTATTAATATTTAATAGGAACCCTTTATACAGTCTTTATACAGTCTCCAAATAAACCAGTCTAATTAACCAGACCAATCCAACTAACCAGACCAACCCAACTAACTAGACCAACCCAACTAACTAGACCAACCCAACTAACAAGACCAACCCAACTAACTAGACCAACCTAACTAACTAGACCAACCTAACTAACTAGACCAACCTGGCTAACTAGACCAACCTAACTAACTAGACCAACCCAACTAACCAGACCAACCCAACTAACAAGACCAACCCAACTAACTATAGACCAACCCAACTAACTAGACCAACCCAACTAACTAGACCAACCCAACTAACCAAACCAACCCAACTAACCAGACCAACCTAACTAACCAGACCATCCCTAACTAACAAGACCAATCCAACTAGGGTTTCCAATCGGAATACCGTTGCGCGCCATTGCACGCAATTGCCCGCAATGACTGCTCCCGCTTGCGCCATTTCAATGCGCAGAATTGCGCAAGCGAACAAGGAAGCAATTAAAAATTCGCAGAATTGTGTGATTCTAAAAATCAATAATTTTGAACTGTGGCTAAGGAATTGAGTCTTTGACACAAACTCAGATTTTCCTGTATCTAATTGTAACTTGATGATGTAATTGGGTTGTAAATACATAGAGATTAGAAAATCAGAGTTCGTGACACAGACTCAATTCCTTAATGCAGCAGATACAAGAATGGAAATGGATGGAAGTTATATCTGTAGATTTAAAAATAATCGAGATTCACTTAAATTTTAAAGTTTCTTGTGGTTAAGGTACAAATCAACAATTAAATATGATTCATTTTTTTGGTTAAAATTGTAAGTTTAATTTTTGCTACAGTGTGAACCTGTAAACTATGGTATAGGAAGTCAACATTACAGTGTATGTATTAGATCATAGATGTCGTTACAAAGCAAAAAATTTTAAATTACTTATTTAGTTAATACAGACCCAGAGACTAAAAGTCGTCTTCCTATGCCAGAATTTTATTGTTATCATGCTTTTTATCTTTTTAAACCTTTGATTTGTCAAGGATGACGGATTTATCTTTGTGTATATATACAGGAGGTAATTGTTGAATACTTTATTCTGTATTCATTTTTTATAAACTTTCATTCATGTACTTTCCTGGAAATTGAATTCTTTTTTTAGAAATTAATTAATTTCACAATTGGTTCATGAATAAACCACAAATAGTGTATTTTTAGATTTATATTTTGTAATTTCCAGCTTTTCGTTGAAAAGGCACAAAAGTCCGTTAGCATAATCAAAGATTTAATTATTTTGATTAGTTAATCCGGAATTACTGGTACAGCTTTGCGTCCATGTAACTCCTATAGTTTCACTCTAGAAATAGAAAAGCAATCTTATTTGGTGGCATAAATGTATACATTTTGAACATATAATAACATTTTTTTCTTGCAAAAAAAACAAGGTTTTGTAAACTAAAATTAGTATCTTACAACGCGAAAATCTTAAAGAATTTTAACAATTACTGGTTTAAAAATAAAGCCAGAGACAAGTGTGCAGCTTTCAAATATTTCTGTTCATGGTTACAAAATAATATTAGTGGCTTGATAAGGTCAAATAAAACAGTAAAGTCAGCCCGATCTTAAAAATAAATGCATAGTTTTAATAGCTGTGTGGATATCAGGTTAATAGCTGTGTGGATATCAGGTTAATAGCTGTGTGGATATCAGGTTAATAGCTGTGTGGATATCAGGTTAATAGCTGTGTGGATATCAGGAAAGGTGGCAATTTTTTCATCTTCCCTTTATCTTCATTTATGTTCTATAACATGTTGATGAATGAGTCTATTTTTAACTATTTTTACTTGTTTGTGATGGATGACATCATAGATTAATTAACAGTAACAGATAGAGCACTAGATGTCGTCTTTTCAAGATTTAGGGGTTTTTAGTTCACAATAACTCTGAGGCAGAAACCCAAAGGAGTTCCATGCAGGCAGTGTTGAATTGCAAGATGACATCTAGTGTTCTATCTGTTATTGTTAAATAATCTATGATGTCTGGTGTTCTATCTGTTATTGTTAATTAATCTATGGATGGCATGCATAAAGGAAAATACGAAAATAGAAAATATGAATTCCAGCCAACGAAAATAGTGTTCCATATATATTCTTTATATTTCTTTTTTAATGATAGGTTCAGGGGCTTAAATAACGATTCTGTAGGGGGGGGGGGGGGAAAAAA
>NW_019397911.1:25767-38318 GCF_000591075.1 Eurytemora carolleeae | reverse complement strand
ATCTATTTAAAGCATATATTGTTAGGGTTACTAACTGGTGTTGTATTTACATATGTAAGACTTTAATGTAATTCTGGTACCAAATGTTCCGGAAACCGGAAATTTCCGGAACGATTTTCCGGAAAATTTCCGGAACAATATTCCGGAACGATCCGTAATTCCGGAACAACGTTCCGGAAATTTCCATTTTACGGGGAAAAAAATCGTTCCGGAATTCCGGTTTTCCGGAACCTTTTCCATAATTCCGGTGGAAACCCTAACTGGAGGGATTCAGATATCTTTCCAGGGGGTTTATAATTCCACTGGATGGATTCAGATATCTTTCCAGGGGGTTTATAATTCCACTAGAGTGATTCAGATATCTTTCCAAGGGGTTTATAAATCCACTGGAGGGATTCAGATATCAAGCTAGTTTTTATCATAAATTTTAATATTAAAAGGGGGGCAAAGGCACCGTCCTCCCACCCTAGCTACGGCCATGATTTAGGGTTTCCTATGTAAAGATTTGAAAGTTATTGATTAAATTAATGGTAAAACTATTTTCTTTGAAACAACATCAATACTACACCTAAGTATTCATACTAATGTCGTCTTTTTATTCCACAGTTTTCTGGTTCTCACTGTTTATATTTTTCCTAACTATGTTTCTTTTGAAACAATTGTCCATAGTCCTTTAATTCTCATTGAATCTGAATAATTTCTTCATGTTCGCTAAAGGTTTGGATTTACGAATCCTAGAAGACGACATTATAATCCGTAGCTAAATACTCCTAGCTCATTCGTCATTTTCTCGTCAACTTTTCAAATCTTTTCATAGGAAACCCTAAATCATGGCCGTATCTAGGGTGGGGGAACGGTGCTTTTGCCCCCCTTTTATTAATCAAATTTATGATAAAACTAGCTTGTGAACCCCAGCGCTGCCAAGGTTACTAAAAGTTACTCCCGCCATTTACCCGCACTTTGACGATTTTACCGAGAAACTAAATTTTCGCTTTACATTAAAATGTCGACCCACTCAACTGAGAATCTGAAAACCAAGCTTAGACCATTCCCGTCCGAGTAACCCTATCAAAATTTGAGGCAAATCGGTCAAGGGGTTCCTGAGTTATGGTCGGACAAACAAACAGACAGACACA
Source organism: Eurytemora carolleeae (assembly GCF_000591075.1). Lineage (NCBI taxonomy): Eukaryota > Metazoa > Arthropoda > Copepoda > Calanoida > Temoridae > Eurytemora > Eurytemora carolleeae. The sequence continues at coordinate 37,182 of NW_019397911.1, read as the reverse complement.
CAGACTGAAAAACAGACAAGCAGAGATTACAACTTTATATTAATAAAATAAGTGCTTTTTCACCGCCTGTTTACTACCAAAACTTTCAGTTTAACGGGCCTGCAGCCGAACTAACCCATTTTTTTTTACCAAATCTATCTTGTCTTTTCCATAAAATTTTATTCTTAATTGGTATTTTAATAATTTTTTGCAGGGGCGTACACAGGAATTTGTTCGGGGGGGGGGGAATTTTTTGACATTCCTTGGTTGATGGGGCCGAATCTGCCTGGAAAGCCCCCCCCCCCCCCCTTGATTTTTTTTATTACTTTTCCTCTTACGTATCTACTTAATGCCTTTTTTATTTCTCTTTTTTTCTGCTAGTCATCTAATTCTTATTTTATTCTCTTTATTTTCCAAAAAGTGAAGATCTTCTTTATAGTCGAATTGTTTATCATGAAGTTTCTGTATATCTAAATATTTAAATTTATTTCTATAGAATATTTGACGATATCGAATATCAATTTGAATCCGTTCCTAGGATTTAGGGATTACCATGAATTAGACAAAGATTTCATTTCAATCCGTTCAGATATAAAACCTCGTTAGTTTATTTACTTCCGGAGTTTCTCCGTCAAAATTAGGATTCTTGAAGATTTTAATATTAAATTAATTTTTTGTTCCTTGACACCTTCTGAATCCCTCCAGTGGAATTATAAACCCNATCTAGCTATTCAACCAGATCTAGCTATTCAATCAAATCATAGCGAGTCAACAAGACCATAGCTAGTCAACCAAACCTAGATAGTCAACCAGATCTAGCTAGTCAACCAGATCATAAATAGTTAACCAAATCATAAATAGTCAACCAAATCTAGATAGTCAACCAGATCATAGCTAGTCAACTAGATCATAAATAGTCAAGCATATCATAAATAGTCAACCAGATCATAAATAGTCAACCAGATCATAAATAGTCAACCGGATCTAGCTAGTCAATCAGATCATAGCTAGTCAACCAGACAATATCTAGTTAACCAGATTATAGCTCTCATCAACCAGACCTAGCTCGTCAACCAGACCTAGCTCGTCAACCAAACCTAGCTAGTCAACAAGATCTATTTAGTCAATCAGATCATATCTAGTCAATCAGATCATATCTAGTCAACCAGACCTCACTCGTCAACCAAACCTAGCTAGTCAACTAAACTTAGCTAGTCAACCAAAACCTAGCAAGTCAACCAAACCTGGCTAGTCAACCAAACCTAGCTTTTCAACCAAACCTGGTTTGTCAACCAAACCTAGCTAGTCAACCAAACCTAGCTAGTCAACCAAACCTGGATAGTCAACCAAGTCTAACTATAGTCAAGATATTCTTCTTTAGGTTTCAATTAAGTATAAACAATATTATTTGGTTTTATTTAAAAAATAAATGTATTTATAAATATATTCACATATACAGTATTTCATCCTGCCTGGCCCAAACTTTCGGACTCGGTTTTCCTCTTACTTGTATATGGCCCTTTGGACTGTTTGGATGAATGATGGATTGATTGTTTGTTTTATTGATAAATTGATTATTAGCTAACATAGCAGCATCCCTGATAACTAGGAGCACAGAAGGATGTATCTGATATCTCCTGAGTAGAAAATAAAGATAATAACGGATATTACCAAAAAATGATTTTCAAAAAAGGCGCAGTTTAAAACTGTTGTTAGCAACCAGAATTTTGATCAAATTATTACAATAATTGTTATTATGCATATCATAATAATATTATCAGAATCATAATCAGAATTGTTGTTAGATTATCGCGAAGAATATCATCTGAGGGATTATTAATTGTCATAATCAGAATTATTTCTTAAAACTTGTAAATTAAGATTAGAAATTTTAAAATAATTAAATTCAAATCAAAAAAGCGCTTTCAGTTTGTAAAAGTGAAAAAGAGACCCCCCCCCGCCCCCCCCCAGTATCCCGTACCTTTCCCGATTAAAATTAAAACCCCTTTTCTCCCTTTCCCCCAGAAACCCCCTCCAATATTTATTCCTTCCATTGAAAATATCTTTGTTTCAAGACCTGAACGTGATCTCCTTTGACAACTGTATTGTAGACGGAATCAACAATGGCGGAGAAATCCGGGAAGGTTTTCATCTTGAGTTTGGAGAAGAGGAGTTCTCCTCCGACCCAAACCTCAAAGGAGGTTTTTATGTAGGGTTTCTTAGAGACACGGATTCCAGGAACCTTCTCCTCTATCATACTCGCTAAAAAAATATACAGAAAGACGAATTCAGTTTTGATAAAAAAGGGCAAACAAAATACAGCCTGTTTTTAACTTTGGTCTCATCCTTTCATTTTTTACCTAATAGATCAGCTCTAGGAGGATATCCTCAACATTTACTAAACTCAATCAAAACACCGACCTAAAAAGAGATGCTTTTAAAAGGAACAAAATTCAGCTTTTTTTCAAAAGAATTGTTTTGAGAAAACTTCTCTGGTTCCTGGATATGATATCCTGGTGGTTCACCTTCTTTTCTCCGTGTCCTGTTTCCTGTCCTGAGTTTACAATATTCTTCCTGCTCATGGTGCTACTGGTTACTGAGAACCAGAAGAAAGGTTCCATTGGCTTTCACTACTTTCTCCTCAAACCTTGGCCTAATAACTGCATGGAAACTGTTAATAAAAAACATGTTAATAAAAAATTTATTCATCATTTTACAATTATTATCATCTTTTAACAAAAAGCTCATTTAAAAGTTTATCTATTCATTTTTTAATTTGGTAAAAGTATAAAATGGGGTCCAAAAATAAGTTTCAAAGTATACAAAGTATTATTTATTATTCATATAAACTAATACAAAATAAAAAAAATAAAAGTGTTTTCAGGGAAATTATTTTTTAAATCCACAAATAGAGAGATTATCAAAAAAACTAAGTTTAATTTTATAATCCTTATCTCCGTAACCTGATGTAAACCTCGTAAACTTTTAACTAAGAATTCTTCTAGATCAAACACGCTTACACCAACAGACTGCTACCGTTATAGAGATTAGAAAATTTAAGGCGAGTATACAGTTTCTTTGTCCCTCATATTAACGTAGACAAAAATTATATCATATCGCAATAGTAATGGTAATATTTGAAATGACGGAGATTGAAAATTATGTTTACTGTATTTTTTGAGAAGAATAATCTCCAAAAAAAAACATTTCTCTCACTCTATGTTTAAAATCTAGTTGGGGTTTAGTAAGATATGAGAATAAATGTGTTCCTGGATAAATGTGTCCCCGGATGGTTGAGATTTTCATATTTTATTCCGTAAGGGTTGAGATAGAGTTGAGATATTGAATTGATATTGAAATCTTCTCCCTTGGGAAAACGAGGCGACGACAGGGATGGATATTCTTTTAACCTTGAACTTTTTTCTCCTTTTTCTTTCTTATCCCCCCCCCCCCCCACTATGGACAGTGTATTTTGGAAAAGTAGGGAGGGTATATTCAACCGTTTCCCTAAGGGGAATTTGCAAAAGGGGGAAAGATTTAGAGGGGAGGGGGGGGGGAGGTATAAACAAATATTACACACATATATTGGTATTAACATTTTAGCAGATTATGACGTGAAGAATTCCCCAGGGTGGGAACCAGGGATTTAAATATCAAACAAGTTTAAAAGGAGGGGGTAGGAGAAGGGAGAAGGGGGAAAGTTGATGGAAGGGGAAGGGGTTGCAGAATGGGGGAAGGGGGTAGAGATGGCCGATTGGCAACGTTTCGTTAACGAACGGCAGTTTTAGAAAATTACCGAGCTTACCAACCGTTAACTGTTAAGGCAGTTAATATATATCTGGTATATTTCCGTTAACGCTCTTGAAAATATATTCGCCATAGAACGGCAATTTCATTAACGAACGGGACTACCCATTAACTAACTGAAAGTTCAGTTCTAAATGAGATAAACCTGTCCGTTCCGTTAATTTTTATGACCGTAAACGAACGGATTAAAAAAATCGTAAGTGTCGAGATCTTAGGAAAGGGTCGGGAAATCGGATTTTAGAAGGAGAATGATAAGGGGGGCATGGAAGTAGGAAAGAAAGAGGAAAGGTAGGACAGAAAGAGGAAAAGTAGGATAGAAGGAGGAATAGTAGGATAGAAGGAGGAAAAGTAGGATAGAAGGAGGAAAAGTAGGATAGAAGGAGGAAAAGTATGATAGAAGGAGGAAAAGTAGGATAGAGGAAAAGTAGGATAGAAGGAGGAATAGTAGGATAGAAGGAGGAAAAGTAGGATAGAAGGAGGAAAAGTAAGATAGAAGGAGGAAAAGTATGATAGAAGGAGGAAAAGTAGGATAGAAACAGGAAAAGTAGGATAGAAGGAGGAAAAGTAGGATAGAAAGAGGAAAAGTAAGATAGGATAAAGAAAAGGTTAAATAGAAGGATTAAAAGTAGGATGAAAGGAGGAAAAGTAGGATAAAAGGAGGAAAAGTAGGATGAAAGGAGGAAAAGTAAGATAGAAGGAGGAAACTTAGGATAGAAGGAAGATACGTAGGATAGAAAGGGAAGAGTATGATAGAAAGAGGAAAAGTAAGCAAGGATAAGGAAAAGTAGGATAGAAGGAAGTATAGTTGGATAGAGAGAGGGAGTAAAGTTTCTAAATTTAAATGATTTGAACACGAATAAAAATCCCTTGGACGCCTAATTTTCTCCAAATATTCCCCTTTTTCACCAGCATTAGACATTCTTTCATTAAATTTTCTACAAGTTCTGCATTGAAATAGCCCCTTTATTTCATTAAAACTTTTTATTACGTTTCTAAACAAGCAACTGCCAAGTATCCAGTGAAATTAAAACTTGAAATTACAGATATTGGAATCCAAATTATTCTAAATAGAATTTAAACTTTTTTAATCCCATTCTCAAGTTTTAGATTAAATATTTTTTCAAAGCTAAGGTATTCTCTTTTATCAGATACATGTAACGTACATTGTACAAAGAACTCTTTCACCGATTTTTTTATCAGCTCCTGTACATGAAACAAAAAGTATCTGCATTAAACTTGTTGTATTATTATGAACAGATGTTACATAATTAATAATAAATTTGTATTACATATTGTAAGCATGTAGATAGGCTTACTTGTAAATAAGTCAACAATAGCAGTGGGACAGATAACAAGTCATCTCATCTATATCGTGTAGGAAGATTCGGCCGTTAAAAAATGACAACCCAGAGAATGCTTTGAACGCATGTTTAGGGGCATGGAGAACCAAAGCCACCGTTGGACCGGGAATTCTATTTTCTAAGTTTGAAATCAAGCCAATAGGCATGAGACACGGCTTGACATGAGGCAGAAGGAAAAAGAATTGGCCTGGGCTAAAACCGAAACAAAATGTTAGTATTCACGAAGAGTCCGAAGACGGAAGATTAACTTGTCGTATGAGGCTGTCAGAGAGCTCCGGCTTTCCATGATTCATTAGTACAATTTTTTTGTTCATTTTTTACTGGTAAATAAATAATTCCCTATCCCACATCAGTTTTCAGGCTTTAGATTTCCTTATTTTCATACCATTTTATATAGTAACAATATCTTGAAAATGTTCTATTGATCAGTTCAGATCATGTGCATGAAACATAAATTATTTGGCTGGAAAAACATCTTGAATGAGAATTCAATTTTTCAGCATTATTGTAGACTTCAGGACTTTTAATATCAATATACTTTAAATTCAATTTTCTGAAGAAAAAAATTAAGAAATTTTTGACCTGAAATCTCAAAGCTGAGAGTCATTAAAATAAATTTTACTTGTTTTTGTATTAAAACTCTTCCTGCAGGTTACTTTACTCTAGGAAAGTCTCCCCCTCCAGTTCCACCCACCCCCTCCCATCTTCTTTTACTCCGACCCCAGCTCTGAATAATTTAAAGGAACAGGTGTATAAACTCAGATTTAATTTCAATCTTTTTTAAAAAAAATGTCATTTCTCTGATTTTCTTGGGGTTTTCTTCCAGGGAGCAGGAAGCAGGAACTATTTTACTTAAACTTCTGTCCACACATCCTGTTCCTAGATCTTCTCTCTCCATGTCTCTCCATCTCTGCATCCCTGTCCCATGTCATCCTGGACTAACCAGGGCGAGATGAATTCGGTTTCTTCTCTTTCACATTTTGCTCCGTAATTCAACAATCTATAAACTTATGTTATAAACTTGTCATTTTTAAGCTTTTTCCTCATATAAGCATATGTCGACAAAAAAGTATAAAAGAAAAAAGGTGAAAATGTATGTTTAATAGGTCAAATTGTGATCGAAAGTGAGAGCTTGCCGGGATAAGGACAAAATTTTTAAATCCACGTTTTGTACCCCTGTCTCATTGCCTCTTTCCACCATCTCTCAATCCATGTCCCTTTTCCCCTCTTAAGGTCGTGTCCCCTTCATTTCCCAAACCTTGTCCTTTGTCCCCTGGATCTCCCTGTCTTCAACTTCTCTTCTCAGTATTTCAATGTCAACCTGTCCCTTCATATAAACTATATTCTACCATTCCCTTACTTTAAGATTTAACTGTCCTTTCCTCGATCCCGCTCTCCTTTCGTATCCAGTCCTTTAACCTTTTTTATCATTCTTTCCCTTTCTTACAATTCCAGTCCCCTTCAGACCCTTTCCATATAAACTACGGCCTTTCCTTTCCCTTTCTTGCCTTTCCTGTCCCAACATTCCCCATCCATTTTCACTATACCCTGTCCTTTCCTCTTTCTAACCACTTCTATCAACTCCTGCTCATATCCTTGTAACTAACTCTGTCCTTTCCATTTCTTACCTTTACTGTCTCCTCCTTCACCTTTCTTATTAGCAATACCCTTATCTTTTCCTTTCTTACCACTTCTTTCCAGTCCTGTCCCTTTCTCTTCTAATTACACAAATCTTTAAAAACCGCGAAACCTCCAAGTTGAACTTATTTAAACTCTATTCTATAAAAAAAAGGAGGTGCTGAGTGTAACGAATTTGGCAAACTTATCTATCTATCTATCTATCTATCTATCTATCTATCTATATATCTATCTATCTATCTATCTATCTATCTATCTATCTATCTATCTATCTATCTATCTATCTATCTATCTATCTATCTGGTTCTCATTGTCCACAGATCAGAAATCTATTGTATAGGGTTCAATTCTCAGATATACATTATCTATCTATCTATCTATCTATCTATCTATTTATCTATCTATCTATCTATCTATCAATGTGTATCTGTGTAGTGTTACATCTGTCTATTTAATATTTAGTATAAGCTGAGTGGTCATTTGGTTCTCATTGTCCACAGATCAGAAATCTATTGTATAGGGTTCAATTCTCAGATATACATCTATCTATCTATCTATCTTCATATCTATCTATCTATGTATCTATGATCTGTATGAACCTATACTATTCCAATAGTATATGCCATCAATCAACTACCAGTTCACACTTATCCTAATCAACTAATCCTAAAATTTATCCATCCATCCAACCATCCATCCTTCTATCCGTCCTGGATATATTTTGATTATAAATATTGTGAATACTGTCTCCTATGTGTCTCTATAGTAACCCTATTGTCTCCTGGAGTCCAGTATCCCGACCCCTGTCTATCATCCATCATCCAATCATACTCCATCCATGCTTCCATCCATCCTCTCCTCCATTTATCCATATGTAGAACGTGATGGTGGGGCTAGATGTAGACACACAAGGTGTTTGCTTATTTGTAGAAATATAACACAATATGTGGCAAAGATACAAGTTTCGGGTTCGTGTGGGTCTCTCAACTTCTCAAGTATTTCTTTTTAAGTAAAATCATTTAATATCGAGGGAGACTATTTCTTGCATCTTTCTTATTTTATCTATTTTATCTATTTAAAGGTAGGAAAACGAAGATATCATCTTTTGCAATATTATGGGGCCATTTTGAATTTAAACTTACTGAGAATTGATTCAGAAAAATTATAGTTTAATACCTGTAATGAAATGTAGTACCATGATCAATACAATCTTTATTATCTATGTTTCGTTATCTATTTTATCTATGTTCATGTTAACCCTGACCGGCCATTCCGGTCATTTCTATTTACCTGTATTAATAAAGGAGTAATGTATGAACCGTTGATTTATACGGAGAGATATAGAGCCTTGAGTTTTGGCTAGAGATAGAGTCAGCGAGACTAGAATTAGACTAAGAGACGAGTAATATCGGGTCCTAGATTTATTACATACCTACATAGTTCAGTTGATTTCCCATGTCCAGATATCTGGCCCAAGATGGCCGCCGCATGTAGATTCATGAGTATGAATATATGAAAGGAGAACAATGAACAATTAGATTTGAAATTAAATTATTAATACAGAATTTACTGTTACAATTCTTACAACGTAGTGTACTGGGGGCCGGGGTGAGGTGGGGTTGGGTCTTCAGTAGAAATAGAGTATATCATTTGAAGGGGGCAATTTTCTTTTGGTTAGAAGGAACTGATTACTTGCCTCAAACTCAGATTTTCTAATTCTTAATCTTTTCTTTGCTTTTCTAAATCTTTGCAACCTATTGCCGTAGACCTCAGATATTTCAAGCTGATTTAAAAAGGCCAAGTTTGACATATCAAAGGTTGTAAACATCAGGTTGTAAAAGTAAATGAACTGGAATGAGGCAAGTTTTCGTCTAAAAGCAAAGTTGGGGAGGGAAGGTTAGTTGCACAATGTACATAGATGGGCGAGTTGGATGGGATGCAAGGTAAAAGGAAGGGGTGGGTGGGTAGATGAGTGAGTGGGTGGGCTTATTATTATTATGAATATTATAAACAATGTAGACCGAGCAGTAGTAAAGGAAGGGGTGGGTGGGTAGATGAGTGAGTGGGTGGGCTTATTATTATTATGAATNATAGTAAACTTACTCTGCTCAGATAGATAGATAGTAAACTTACTCTGCTCAGACAGATAGATAGTAAACTTACTCTGCTCAGATAGATAGATAGTAAACTTACTCTGCTCAGATAGATAGATAGTAAACTTACTCAGGTCAGATACATAGATAGATAGTAAAATTGCTCAGTTCAGATAGATAGACAGTAAACTTACTCATGTCAGATAGATAGATATATAGATAGAAAACTTACTCAGGTCAGAGAGATAGATTTCAGATAGATACCTTACTCAGGTCAGATTGATAGATATATCGTAAACATACTCAAGTCAGATAGATAGATAGATAGATAGTAAACTTACTTAGGTCAGATAGATAGATAGTTAACTTACTCAGGTCAGACAGATAGATACTTAACTTACTCATGTCAGATAGATAGATAGTTAATTTACACAGGTCAGATAGATAGATAGTAAATTCACTCAGGTCAATAGATAGATGCTAGTAAAATTACTCTTGTCAGACAGATAGATAGTAAACTTACTCATGTCAGATAGATAGATAGTAAACTTACTTATGGCAGATAGATAGATAGATAGTAACTTTACACTTTTCAGATACATAGTAAAATTACTGAGTTCAGATAGATAGATAGTCAACTTACTCTTGTAAGATAGATAGTAAGATAGATAGTAGAATTGCTATTGTCAGATATATAGATAGTTAGTAAAATTACTCTTGTCAGATAGATAGATAGATAGATATTAAACTGACTTAGGTCAAGTATTTTTACTTAGGTCACATTTTAAGAAATACTTTAGATTTAAAAAAAACATGATAATGAAAAACTCTACTTATACATATGTTCCAGAACCNTGTCCACCCATTTCCCCACCCCCCCACCACCTGTCCCATTAATATATTTATTATTTAATAATTCTTACAAATATTCCATATGGGGGTCAAACTTTTAATGGCTGTTTAATACAGGGTGCTCAGCTGCTTCAAAACTACAGGGTGTACCAAACAAAACTATATAAAAGACTAGTGTGGGTAGAATTTGCATCAAAATAAAATTATGACCATGACTTTTTTCAGTTTTTAACATTAAAAAAGATAAAAAAACTTTTTTTTTTTAACAAAACAAAATCAAGATTTATGTCCCGAAGAAAAAGTTCAATTTGGCGAAAATAGGTTTTATTCAATCAGTTAAAAATATATTTTCTTGACCGTAAAACCATTCAGTGACAATGTCATGCTACCTATAGCTACTCTCCTAAATACCTGATATGCGGAAATCCACAAAATCCAAAAGAAATTAACGCAGGAATAAACTAATCCAAGCAGGACTAAACTAATCCAAGCAGGACTAAACTAACCCAAGCAGGACTAAACTAATCCAAGCAGGACTAAACTAATCCAAGCAGGACTAAACTTACCTAATCAGGACTAAACTAACCTAATCAGGACTAAACTAATCCAAGCAGGACTAAACTAATCCAAGCAAGACTAAACTAATCCAAGCAGGACTAAACTAATTCAAGCAGGACTAAACTAATCCAAGCAGGACTAAACTAACCCAAACAGGACTAAACTAATCCAAGTAGGACTAAACTAATCCAAGCAGGACTAATCTAATCCAAGCAGGACTAAACTAATCCAAGCAGGACTAAACTAATTCAAGCAGGACAAAAGAAATCCAACCATGCAGGACTAAACTAATCCAATCAGGACAAAAGTAATCCAAGCAGAACAAAAGAAATTTAATCAGGTCCAAAAAACATCTAAGCAGGACCGAAGAAATCCAAGCAGGACAAAAGAAATCCAATCAGGACAAAAGAAATCCAAGCAGAACAAAGAAAAAAACATGCAGTCAAAAAAATAAACGTAAGAAAAAAGAAATCCACGCCAGTAAGGTGTTGGAAAAAACGTGCATGAACGAGCAGCTTTTTAACTTAGAGTGGAATACTTCTTAAATAAACCAATTTGTTGTAAAATATTAGAGAGGAGGGTATCTATCTATCTATCTTTCTATCTATCTATCTATCCATCTATCTATCCATCTATCCTATCTATCCTATCTATCTATATATCTATCTATCTACCTATCTATCTATCTATCTATCTATCTATCTATCTATCTATCTATCTATATCTGTATATCTATCTATTTATCTATATATCTATCTATCTATCTATATCTATATATTCTATCTATCTATTGCTATATCACCCTGTTGGAATAGATGGAACTAGCATCTGGTTTCTATTATTCTCTGGACACCATTACAAATATTCAGAAGATTAGTTAGATATCAGGGATACATACTCATCCCATCCTTGTTCTAGGATATACTCATCCCATCCTGGTTCTAGGATATACTCATCCCATACTAATTTTATACATACTCATCCCATCCTTGTTCTAGGATATACTCATCCCATCCTGGTTTTAGGATATACTCATCCCATACTCATTTTATACATACTCATCCCATTGGGTAGATGAGTGAGTGGGTGGGTTTATTATTATTATGAATATTATAAACAATGTAGAC
>NW_019397911.1:18747-25758 GCF_000591075.1 Eurytemora carolleeae | reverse complement strand
CAGGGACCCATACTCATTCTATATATACTCATCCCATACTCATTCTATATATACTCATCCCATACCCATTCTATATATACTCATCCCATACTCATTCTATATATACTCATTCCATACTCATTCTATATACTCATCCCATCCTTATTCTTTTTATACTTCTCTCCTTCATTACTCCCATCTAAGAAAGTCAATGCTCTACTGAATTCGTACCTGATTGGACCTATCCTCGTACTATACTGGGAATTATTCTGCCCATAGATAAAGATAGATTGCGCATAAGACGACATTTTTAATCTTGAAAGATATAAATGTACAGAGATGTACAGGGTGTCCCAAAAAACATGGGAATTCAGTGACGAATTCGATATCGTCTTTGTTATGAATTAGCTTTGTAATACCTAATTTCAAAAGCCATAATATTATTATGTCTGCTAGAGTTTATTTAATGAAAAGGGTAAAAGACTGCAAAGATGTGTCAATAATGTCTCCGCAAGATGAACAGTGAATACGGAGAAGTTTACTCTGTTTGTATACTGTAATTTTCTTGTTTTACTAAGTAATCCGGTTGCAGTCAAAACATAAACAAACAAAATGTAAACATAGCAGACGAAACTCTTACAGATTACAGCTTTCTCAGTAGGTATCACTATACTAAATCAAAGAATTATTTGAAAAGACGATATCGAATTCGTCACTGAATTCCCATGTTTTTTGGGACACCCTGTATTAACTAGGTCGGTTGTGAACATTGGCTGTTCTTATGTCATTGAGTACTTGTGGTGTACATGAATTCTGTAGAAAGAAAATTAAGTTAGTTTAGTCCTTCTCATTTCCTTCTTCAGTTCTCGTCAATATTATATATGCTCAGTGAAATATTGTTGTTCAAATATTTAAATTAAAACACCAAACCTAGAAGTATGAGTTCGCGGACTGTACAATTCTTGGTGATTTTGCGTACATAAGCTATCTATGTTTATTTATTTATCTATGATTCTGCCCCATTATTGGCTATATTTTAATATATTATTTGGCCGTATCCGCCTAACTTGTCCTTCGACTGGAGTTTACATCTATTTAGTTTAGCGTAATGTATAGCTCTGCTCCTTGTACTGGTGAGTATCTGTATGACAAGGTTAGGTTTGATATGAACGGATTGAATGAAGACGAATCTCTGATTGGACTTGACAACTAGAATAATAGAAATTTTTACATCAGGGGCAAACTAATTTTAAAGGAAAAAGAAAGGGGATTGATGGGGGGGGGGGTTAAAAGTTTTGAAAACTTTTTACATCAAAATATATGTCATTATTAAGAGAAATTATATTTTAAGATTTACAGTAATGGGCTGTCTATTGATATTGTTTGTGAGTACCCTGCATTTCCCCAGGGGTGGAGGAACCGAAGGGAGAGGGAGGGATGCTTTAGGAGTCAAAATTGAAGGGTATGGTATAGAACAAGGGAAGCTGGGAGGGGGGGGGGGTATGTTTCCCTTCTCTCCTCTAATTTTTGACAATCACAATTATTTTCAAGGGTCAACTCACAAGGGGGAGGGGGGAATAGATAGATAGACAGATGTGTTGAATAAAGACAAACGGTCAGATATGTATAAACTGACGAACAGATAGATGCGTAAACAGACGGAAAGATAGATGCGTAAACAGACGGATAGACAGATGCGTAAACAGACGGATAGATAGATGTGTAAACTGTCGGACAGATAGATGCGTAAACAGACGGATAGATAGATGCGTAAACAGACGGATAGATTGATGCGTAAAAAGACGGACAGATAGATTCGTAAACTGACGGACAGATAGATTCGTATACAGACGGATAGACAGATGCGTAGACAGAGGGATAGATTGATGCGTAAACAGCCGGATAGATAGATGCGTAAACAGACGAACAGATAGATGAGTAAACAGGCGGATGGACAGATGCCTAGACAGACGGACAGATAGATGCGTAAACAGCCGGAAAGATAGATGCGTAAACAGACGAACTGATAGATGCGCAGACATTTAAGCATATCTATGTGTAGACGGACAGACATAAAGAAAATGCGTAGACAGACAGACAAACTTAAGCTTAAACAGACATATAAATACTTAGATATTTAAAAGAAAGACAGAGAAGTGAGTAAACAGACAGATTGATAACAAGTTTCCCTGGCAAAAATACATATATTACCAATGTCAATAAAAAGCTACAAAATATGCTGAAAAGGCCTAAAAGAAGAGAAATACCTTGATGATTAGCAAGACAGGTAGAATTGTTTAGATGGCCATATAATAATAATATACCTATATATCTATACATACATAATTATCTAGCTTCTTTAAACGTCAGACACTAAGCTGGTCAGCTAGCTAGCTAATACAGCTAAATAACTAAATAACTGAGCAGCAACTTTAAAAAGTTGAATAGTTTAACACTGATATATGTACTTAGCTCAAGATTAAGCTACGCTAAAAGTCAGAAACCAAGAAAACCGCAAAAAAATTAGCCATCAAGTAATTAAAGTATACATAGCAAATATACAAATACATAACAATCTTATGAGCTAAACTCCAACAAAAATTAGCTACCTGTCGAGTGGCTATTATTCACATAAATAGCTACAGACTAATTTACTAAAAGCTAGACAGGTAGACAGGTAGACAGGTAGACAGGTAGACAGGTAGACAGGTATACAGGTAGACAGGTAGACAGGTAGACAGGTAGACAAGTAGACAGGTAGACAGGTAGACAGGTAGACAGGTAGACAGGTAGACAGGTATACAGGTAGACAGGTAGCAGATGCGACACCATGAAATTTAAAAAGATAGGAAATCTGACGGCAAGCATTATTAGGACGCGTTGTTACATTGAGCATACGACATATAGATAATATTGACAGAAGGGAAATATTGAATATTTACTTCCTCATATATATATATATAGAATACAGGAAGTAATACATAAACTACCTTTAACATTACCTCCCCTTGTATCTATCTATCACTAAGTATCTATGTATCTATCAATATATTATATATCTGTATACTGTACTATCTTTATGCATAGTTTCTATAAATTATTCTTATCTAGCAGTACATATGCTGCAGAAACATACAAACACTCAAAACATTCATACAATGCACACATCCTTGGCCAGATCGACTGACAGGGGTTTTTAAGGGAATGTCGAGGTAATTTCAAGTAACCCTCAATTTTTATATTTACATACGGATACCGATTCACATTATTCTCCATCGCATGAAACTCTTAAAATTATGTTGACAGTCCCTTTAAATGGTTTAAATTTTAAGTAGTTTGGAGAAATCTGAGCACCAAACAACTTGAAAACGCTTTTGCTAATTTTCTAATTTTCATATTTAAGCAGAACAACATTAAACGGTCTCCTCTTCCCTTAATAAACAAGTGAGTTGAATTCTCCCAGGCCGAAGGGAAACTGCATCAAAGCCTTCTTTCAGCCTTCACTGTTTTTGCCTGGATTTTAGGTTGAATAAATATGAGGATTCAGACGTATACATCGGGGCGGTAGGATTTAAGGGTTGGAAGGAAGGTAAAGGTGAAGGGTTGGAAGGATGGCAAAGGTGAAAGGTTGGAAAGAAGATTGGTAAAGAAAAGAAGGAAGGTAAAGGTGAAGGGTTGGAAGAAAGGTAAAGGTGAAGGATTTGAAGGAAGGTAAAGGTGAAGGGTTTGAAGGGAGGTAAAGGTGAAGGGATGAATGGAAGGTAAAGGTGAAGGGTTGGAAGGATGGTAAAAGGTAAAGGGTTGTAAGGAAGGTAAAGGTGAAGGGTTGGAAGGAATGTAAAGGAGAAGGGTTGGAAGGAAGGTGAATAAAGGATAACAATGATTAAGATGTCTAGTTTGGACTGTCAGCAAGCTTTCATTTTCGAATTTCGAATTTCAGGATACAGAATTAAGAAAATAATCGGATTTGACCAATATGCAAATATATATAATATATATCATAAATATATAAAATAAATGTTTATGCATACATATATATCACATAATACATAATAAATCATCTTCAGAAGTATGCAGGGACCAATACGCTAGGAGAGGGAGCATGTAAAAAATATTTCTTTTTTTAAATAAAAGCTAAAATTGACATATATACTTTGAAAGATTTAGATGAATATTCATCAATTTGTTTTTGTTCTTCGAAATATTTTTGAATATTCCGTTCGTGAGTTGAGAATCTGTAATATTTATGTCAACTTTATATAATTGATTATTCCTATTCTTCGGGGCCTTTCAGTGTGTACAGAGTAATGGAACCCTGACCCCTAGATTCAGAACACCAGGGATACAAGGGATACAGAATAATGGAACCCTGACCCTTAGGTTCAGAACACCAGAGATACAAGGAATACAGAGTAATGGAACCCTGACTCCTAGATTGAGAACTCCAGGGGTACAAGGAACACAGAGTAACTGAACCCTGACCCCTAGATTCAGAACTCCAGGGGTATAAGGGATACAGAGTAATAGAACCCTGACTCTTAGATTCAGAACACCAGAGATACAAGGAACACAGAGTAATGGAACCCTGACCCCTAGATTCAAAACACCAGGGATAAAAGGAACAAAGAGTAATGGAACCCTGACTCTAAGAATCAAAACACCAGGGGCCCAAGGAACAGAGAGTAATGGAACCCTGACTCCAGAATGAAAACACCAGGGGTACAAGGAATACAGAGCCAAACTTTAAAAATCCCAATTTAAACTGATAAAAATGGTCTTTATATGTTTTAATATTAAAAAATTACAGCCCAACAAAAAAGTTGAAAATAAAAAAATCTAAAATTTAAAAATCTTAATTGGATGAAAAGGGTTTATAATTGGAGGCTTAACCAGGGATAGATAAGTTCAATTTCTTAAATTTGAATTCAATCGGTTTTTAGTCTATAATTTAACAGTTTATGTATTTAAGGAGTTGTCATTGTATACTTTTTCATTAAAATACATTCACCGACAAAAAAGCATAAACGAGAAAAAATTTTGTTTAATTGGTAAAATTGTAATTGAAAGTCACGGCTTGCAGGGACAATTTCCAAACTGTTAAATCAGCCTGTACTTGACGAAAAACCAGGATATCTGAATAAAATTGAGAAATTTGTCTTATTAAGGTTTGTTCATATTGCCTCCGTTGCCTAACCAGTGTTTTAGCAAGATAAAACTCTACTTTTTGTATCATGATCTTTACAGAGAAACACAAGTTTAATGAAATTAAGTGGAACCAACACACAAACAAATATGTTCAGATGATTTAGATTATATGAAAAGTTCAAGATACAGTTTTAAGAGAATTTAATAAGTACTATTACACTTTCGATTTGATAATATTTATATAAATCTCGACATTCTTTACAGAATGATATTGAATTTAACAAACCTCCCTGACTCTTAGATTAATAATGCTTCATGAATGTGAAGATAAAGAAAAGATGAAGTTTTGAAACTCTCTGACATGAGCTGAGAGTTACACCTGCTCCAACTAGAGATCTAATCTTCTTCTTGCAATCTTAGAAAAATTATTTTTAAACTAAAT
Organism: Eurytemora carolleeae; assembly: GCF_000591075.1. Classification (NCBI taxonomy): domain Eukaryota; kingdom Metazoa; phylum Arthropoda; class Copepoda; order Calanoida; family Temoridae; genus Eurytemora; species Eurytemora carolleeae. Next base: position 20,192 of record NW_019397911.1, on the reverse strand, counting down.
TTGTCATTCAGCTCATTCAGCTCAGGCTCATCATACAACAACCCATAAAGCTCTCTCATAAAGCTCACTCTCATAAAGCTCACTCATAGAGCTCACTCACATAGTTCACTCATAGTACTCCTTTACACATAAAGCTCATACAACTCAAAACAAGTCATACAATTCATATTCAGCTCCAAAATTAAAAATTCTTTGAAAAATGTCAATTTTTTAGAATAACCTCCCCCCCCCCCCCCACCAGCTTTATCCTTTATGTAACCCTTTTTGTCCATGGTTTATTAGCACTAGGTCATCTAATCTTTGAAGTTCATCCCTTCCCCCTCCCACGGGACAAAGAGAATATGGAGACTAAATGTGGTTAGATATAAATGGTAAATTAAGATTTGGAGAGAATAGTGGTGAAAGGTTTGAAGGAAGGTAAAGATGATAGGTTGGAAGGAAGTTGAAGGTGAAGGTTTGGAAGGAAGATAAGGGTGAAGAGTTGGAAGGAAGGTAAAGTTGAAGGGTTGGAAGGAAGGTAAATAAAAAGGATTGGAAGGAAGATCAGGGTGAAGAGTTGGAAGTAAGGTAGAGGCGAAGAGATGAAAGGAAGGTAAAGGGTTTGAAGGAAGGTAAATGAGAAGGATTGGAAGAAAGGTAAATGAGAAGGATTGGAAAAAAGGTAAAGGAGAATGGTTGGAAGGAAAGTAAAGGTGAAGGGTTGGAAGGAAGGTAAAGGTGAAGGGTTGGAAGGAAGGTAAAGGTAAAGGGTTGGAAGGAAGGTAAAGGTGAAGGGTTGGAAGGATGGCAAAGGTGAAAGGTTGGAAAGAAGATTGGTAAAGAAAAGAAGGAAGGTAAAGGTATGGTAGAGAAAACTTCAAGATGGTTCCTAATAAAGCACTAAACTTATTACGAGTAATTATATCGTAAAATATGAACCATCATTCCTAAACTAAACATTTTATACTTCATTTCCCGTGCAGGATAGAGTGATAGATAGATAGATAGATAGATAGATAGATAAACATAGATACATAAATTTATAGATACATAGACACATAGATTAAGAATGAAGATGATAATGTATAAATGAATAGATGTTGTAGGAATAAAATGGAAAAGATAGGCAAATGAATTGAATACTGGTTGAATAGGTATTAGTAAATCGGTAAGAACAAATAAAATATAATACTTAGAGATGAATTGATGAGAAAAGGATGGATAATGGAAAAGTAATACACACACTCATTAATATTTAAAAACATATCCCCCCCCTTCAAACCATCCCCCTTATTTCCCCCACTCAAACTTCCCACCACCCCTTTTTCCCCCCATCTCTACACTTTTTCTCCATATTTCCCCTTCGTGTATGATTGAGTATTAACACCCAAATAATTATTTTGGTCCGTAATGAATTTCTATTATTCTTCAACAGCACTTTCATCCTCTTACTCCGACAAGAAGTA
>NW_019397911.1:1499-18560 GCF_000591075.1 Eurytemora carolleeae | reverse complement strand
CCCCCCCCCCTCTCTCATAGAAGGTGTCAGGTGTTATCAAGGCCTTATTAAGATGAAAAATGTTTCAGGGATAAATAAAAAAATCTTTTTTATTTTATTACATTTAAACCTTTTTTCTTTCTTTTTTCTCTCCGTTCTTTTACTAATTATATAATTCTTCTTAATTATTCCCCTGTAATCGCTAGGGGCAACCTATTCTACCTCCTGTATACCCTTTACATCTCCTTTAATAATATTTAAGCTGTTCCTTTACAGTTCACTCTTATACCCTGATATACTTCAATATCCAGAACTAATACTCATAATTAAACATCCAGGTATTCATACTTCTCAGGGTATACTTGGATAGATAGATATATAGATAGATAGATAGATATATAGATAGATAGATAGATAGATAGATAGATAGGTTTATACTCGATGTGAACCTAGGATGGATGTTGTCTTGTTATGTTTATGTTTTCATTACTTTATTGGTTGTAAAAGTAATGGCTTCATATTATATTATTATTGGAGAGATTGTTGTACACTGTACAACATTCAAAATACCATCTTTAGGTTAAAACATTAAACAGGGTTGCAGGATAGAGGGATACATGGATACTATAGGATACAGGGATGCTAGGATACAGGATTACAAGTTATAGGACTAATGGGATGCATATTATTGGGATTTGAGGATACAGGGATGTAGGATACAGGATTACAGCAAAGTGGTAGACAAGGATACATGGCCGGTATAGAAATTGAGGAATACAGGCTTACACTTTGGATAAACGGATACAGGATACAGGGTTGCAGGATACTGCGATACAGGCATACAAGATCAAATATATATTTAGGGCTCTAGAGTGAAAGATATCATCATAAAGGTTGCTTGATATTAGATCATACATGGTACATGGTATAATACAGGGATACAAGATTAAATATATATTTAGGGCTCTAGAGTGAAAGATATCATCATAAAGGTTGCTTGATATTAGATCATACATGGTACATGATATAATACAGGGATACAAGATTAAATATATATTTAGGGCTCTAGAGTGAAAGATAGCATCATGAAGGTTGCTTGATATTAGATACATACAATGTACATGATATAATACAGGGATACCTTTATAAAGGTAAACCTGGTAAACAGGATACAGGATATAGTAAAAGTCTAATATTCAATATTTGTTACCCAATTGTTACCTCTCATCAAAACATCTTAATATTCCTTTTAAGCCTAAACCCACTCGTAGATTTTACTGTATCTATCTATCTATCTATTTATCTATATATCTATCTATCTATCTATCTATCTATCTATCTATCTATCTATCTATCTATCTATCTATCTATCTATCTATCTATCTATCNTTCAATCCACTATTCATCAAATCAATACTTTTCAATTCTAACTCATTGAGTGTTTGAGCAATCCATCAGTGAACAGCAGGTTGGAGAAAAATCAGGTTCAGAGAAAACAAAAGCTTCGTAAATTTAAAACTGTATCATATGTAATTATAATTTAGATTTTTTACAATTTTTTAGATTTTTGTATCATTGGCCAGTTATATGCATGTGTTTTTTATGTCATATACACATAAACGTAAGTAACAAACATTTCATTTCAAGTTAAAGTAAAGAATGGAATGGAGTCTTATCCAGAAACTAACATTTTCTAATTTTTGCAACCTTATGGTGTAAATTAGAGTTTGTAGCAAAGACTCAGTTTCTTGCACGTTAGATCAAAATCCAAAAAAAATTGGTTTGCTCATACTCTTGCGTAAAATCTAAACTTAAGAAGCTACGAGGTCACAAAGTCGTAACAGTAATTTTGCATAATTTTGACCTTTTCTTATGTCTAGATTGGCCATTTATTTATCGTTGTAAAGCCAAATGCATGGATATGGTATAGATCTATCTATATATATATCTATGTATTTCTGTACGTATCTATGTATCTATCTGTCAATATAACTACATAAATATCTATTCGTCTATGTATCTATGTTTATATTTAAATATTCATATAAATATTTATATGTATCTATGTGTCTATGTGTCTATGTATCTATGTTTATGTATCTATGTTTATGTATCTATGTATCACTGTATCTATGTATCACTGTATCTATGTATCTACGTATCTATGCATCTATGCATCTATGCATCTATGTATCTATGTATATATGTATCTATAAATCTATGTATCTATGTATCTATGTATCTATGTATCTATGTATCTATATATCTATGTATCTATGTATCTATGTATCTATCTATCTATGTATCTATGTATTTATATATCTATGTATCTATGTATCTATGTATCTATGTATCTATATACCTATGTATCTATGTATATATATGTATCTATGTATCTATGTATCTATGTATCTGTATTAAACTAGTCCTATCAATATCTACCATATGCCAGGGCCAGAGTAATTAATATTGGTCAAAACAATTCAATCCCCATCATTTATACGGATTAGATAATACACTATTCAACATCCAGGGAAAAATAGCAAAAAGAATAAAATAATAAAAAAACGTCTACAGTTTAAAATATAAATAATGAAGGAGAAATGCATAAAAAAGAAGAAATTTAGAATTATAAAAAAAAATGTAGATATTTTGCCTCTAAATAATAGGGTTTACGGTTTGGTGTAGATTTTAGGCGGAAGTCATTTCTTATTCTTTCCGGTAACTCTTGGGTTCCGGTCTTGAATATAAAGGTATGTGTGGATATCAAGGTATATGTGGATATCAAAGTATTGGTGGATATCAAGGTAGAGCTGGATATCAATGTAAAGATGAATATCAAGGTATGGGTGGATATCTAGGTATAGTTGGATATCAAGGTACAGTTGGATATCAAGGTATAGTTGGATATCATTGTATAGGTGGATATGAAGGTATATGTGGATATCAATGGGTATGTGGATATGAAGGTATAGTTAGATATCAATGTGTACGTGGATATCAATGTGTAGGTGGATATAAAGGTTTAGGTGGATATCAAGCTTTAATTAGATATAGATGTGTAGGTGAATATATTATCAAGGTATGGGTGGATATCTAGGTACAGTTGTATATCAAGTTTTGGTTGTATTTCAAGGTATAGGTGGATATCAAGGTATAGGTGGATATTGATGTTTAGATAGATATCTTGGCGTAGTTGGATATCAAGGCATAGTTGTTTATCAAAGTTTAGGTGGATATCAAGGTATAGGTGGATATCAAGGTATAGGTGGATATCAAGGTATAGATGGATATCAAGTATGGATAGATATCAAGGTATAGGTGGATATCACGGTATAGGTGGATATCAAGGTATAGTTGGATATCAAGGTATACTTTCTAGTACTAAAAATCCTGTATAAGCCCTTATCTATTAGTAATTTTTTCGTAGTACTTTATTGAATTCGACAATCTATAATTCTATTCCTTTAATGAGATTTTTCAAATTTTGATTTAGTCTTTGTGTCTTCAATGTTTAAACTTATAGATTTATTGCATTTTCTTTAATTACTTTTTAAGAAATTATATAAAAGCACTACTAAGCATTTTTGAAAAGCAGCCTGGAGTCAGACATATTTAAGGTGGAGTTAGTGTTCCGTGATAATGGCTTAAAGGGAGTGTTCGCGAAAAATAAAAGGGGGTATAGGCTTAATGCGATCAAAAAGCGCTTTTGATCGCTACTAATCTTAATTCTATCTGTTGCGTCTATATGGAGAAAATTGTTAAAAACGACCCACACCGAAGAACGTAGTGTCCATACAAATTCAGAGAGATGCAACATTCAACTCGGATCGTAAACAAATCTATTTAATTCCCAACAAATCATTTAGATATTACAAACAATAGTCATCGATTATTTTTCGACGCATTCGTAAATAGTTGATATTTCATAATATTTTGTATTTTTCATGATTTGAGAGTTACATTTTTTCCTGTTTCGAGGTTTTTTGATAATGACGACGACATTTTCATATTTTCCAGGAATGTTCGAAAATCCATTAATTTAAAAAAACAAAATCAAAAATATTATGAAATATTAACTATATATGAATGCGTCGAAAAATAACCGATGACTATTGTTTGTAATACTGAATGATTTGTTTGGAATTAAATTGATTTGTTTACGATCCGAGTTGAATGTTGCATTTTTCCGAATTTGTATGGGCACGTTCTTCGGTGTGAGTCGTTTCTAACAATTTTCTCCTTATAGACGCAACTGATAGAAGTAAGATTAGTAGCGATCAAAAGCGCTTTTTTATCGCATTAAGCCTATACCCCCTTTCATTTTTCGCGAACACTCCCTTTAAATAAAAAAAAATGTTGCAGAAAGTATCTATTAATGACCTTTATTTGTTTATTGGCTAAATCTGAACCCCATTCAACGGAGTAATGCATCAATAGTTGGTATCTTGAAATCTTAAAAAAACATTTTATATTACTTTAATTCCTTAGTTAAACATTTATACTTGAATACAAGATTCTAAACATTTTTTAAACAAATTAATTAAAATGTTTGCAGTTTACTTCAAAGAAAATTCTTGATTGTACGGATCTTTTATTGAAGAAAACTATTTTGTTGAATTTTAACATTTGAACTTTATGCAATCGAAAGTATTTTTTTTTGTAATCAAAATAGTGTTGCATCCAATTCCCAAACTTATTTAAAAACAAAGTCAATATTTAGCCTTTCATGAAATTAAGATATTTTGACAATATCTATATTTATACTTTGTGTTACTTAGAAATTACAAATGAAAGTGTCTGTAAAAGCTAAAAGGGTGTCTCGCTAGAAAACAAACGTACATAAAAGGAGAAAAAGTAAAACACTAGAATTGATATATAACATGGATTTTCAAATTTCAACAAAAGTGACAAAAATGTCATTATTTCCCCTGCTTCTTTTATCATTATTCTTTAGACAAGAAAACAAGCTGAGAACGCTTTCCTAGCATTATTCATTGGATTGAGATAAGAAAGTATTTAAGAGGATATAGTTCCACTTCTTTCCACAACTGTTTTCATAGAAACACAATGCCTTTATTCAGAGCTATCATATTTCATCTAGGAGAAGAAAGTCGTGTAAAAACTGTTCATATGTTTAGGACACCAAAAATACAGGAAAATAGGACAGCTAAATATTTCTATCTAATAAAGCTTTTCGCTCATATACTGTATATATTTGTTTATATGTTAGCTATAGCTGCCCAAACGGCTGGACCAAATCGGCTGAAAATTTTTGAGGGAGCCCATGGATACCCTGGGGGTAATGTAGGATAAGAAAAATTTAACTATTTTTTCAAAATAAAATTATTGTTCATAAATAATTTTTTTTTCTTCAAAACTAATTCCACGGACTAGTATTCTATAAATTTAAACATGTTATTTTCCTCAAAAAACAGTTTCCTCGGAAAAAAGACCTGACAGAAAAATAGGTTGTTTAAAACAAGGATCGGCTTAATGAACCCTATTGCCTCCCTACCTTATTCTGTTCTACAGAACTAATATAAGGTTCCATAGTCCAGTATTCTGTTCTACAGAACTAATATTAGGTTCCATAGTCCAGTATTCTGTTCTACAAAACTAATATAAGGTTCCATAGTCCAGTATTCTGTTATACAGAACTAATATTATTTGGTTCCATACTCCAGTATTCTGTTCTACAGAACTAATATAAGGTTCCATAGTCCAGTAATCTATTCTACAGAACTAATATTAGGTTCCATAGTCCAGTATTCTGTTCTACAGGACATATAATAGGTTCCACATATTCGGTCTAAGATTCCAATTTTGCTAATAAATTCATATATTTTAAACCTTTGAAAGTATATTATACTCTGCCCAACATTTCTAAACTGGCCCCCTAGCTAATCCCAGCCGCAGCGCTTGATCCCCTATATAGCTATCCTAACCTCGGCGCTCAGCCCGTGAGTCTATATTTAAACTCACAAATATATATATAAATGCTTTACAAAAAAGAAACAATGTTGAAGAAATTACTGTTATAAAAAAATTCTTTAAAAAGTTTTCGAATTCGAATTTTGTATTAGGAGGAGTGAGACCGTGTGGAGGGATATCTAACATTAAAATGATTGAGTATATTTGAAAGACCCGGTTGATGGCGATGAAAATCTAAAAGTGATTGGTCTGANTAACAATCACAATATGGGTATGAAAGAGTTATATATGTATCTTCGTATGTGGGGTTCGAGGATATTTTGAGGATAAGTGTGGGGAGGGGCAGAGCCTCTTATCCTCCCCTTGAGACTTTTCCCTCCCCCGCAATATGAACATCAGGTGTTAAAATAGTTTTACAATATATTTTGCTCATTTATACATTCCACTTGATTCAAATACGCGCTCAGGGAAATGGAAAAATTTTCTTTTCTTTGTGAAGATAATGATAATATACACATTTAATTCTGCTTATTCAGGAAAATTACAGTTTTTGCCACTTGCTGACATCCCAGTCCTTATATTTACATGTACACTGTATTTCTCAATTACAACATGTCATTTCTAAAAAATATTTCGCCCCTGACCCATTCAAACTCAACGAGACAGGATAAGGTCAAATGTAAGCAACATTACTGGTACGAGTATATGTGACTTCGTGGCTTTTTCTGTTTTTTTTTAATAAGAAAAGCAAATTCATTTGGTTAAATTCAATGTATTTTTGTTCTTAATAGCTCTTTAATAAAAGGAGTCCTGAAAATTTCAAGCTAACACAAAATTTCCATTAATTTTACATGCATTGTTATTAACGTGGTTTGGGTTTCTAATAAATTGACCTGAATATTACTAATGCATGTTATGCAGTGTTGTGAAGTGATGTGCGCCTAGCTAACTAGGATATTAAGCACATTAAGATCTGGTCGTGTCATTGTGCGCTTGACATATCCGCGCATTTAAATGAAATATAGGTGCGCGCGCCTAATCAGGAAGAATGCCGCGGTATGTATTTACATCCATTTAGCTTCCACTAGATAGTTGGAAAGGAAATCGGAATGTTTAAGATCTTCAATACTCACTTTATAAACGAAGAATAGGGAAATAATAACTAATTGATCTATTAACCAACATATATTTAAGTTGCTGCACAGAGTATAAATATCTCTAGACTGCTATAAAAATGTAATCAATTTTAAAAAACTGGATCGACGCCTTGGAATTTGATTTTATCGCAAAACCCATTTTAGAAGTAAAATTCTCATATATTTTTGCTTGATAGCTTGATATGGATGACTATGGCTGAACTGATTTTAAAAAAGAAAGAAAAAAGTTCGTGGATTACTGTTGATGCTGATTTTATACATGGCAACAAGAGAGGTCCCTTGACCATTGTATCAACATATTTTTATTGATTAATTACGATTTTTTGTTTTTTTAGTAATACTTTTAAATTATTATTCAACTCGGTTTAGTTTAGCTTGATGTACAGTGAAAGGTCTGGCGAAACTTCAAAATCGGCCTGGTCTGAAAAATTGCTGTCTTGTGCCTAGACTATATATATTTAAGTCTGTGTAGTATTATATATAAATATATAAGCATATATTTATATAATACACAGGTCTGGTTTAGATAATATGGGAGGAGGGGGGAAGTATATTTATGAGTCCTCTAACTACACTGACCATTATACTATGATAAATCATCTATACAGTGGACTCTTAGCTCTCTCTTACCAATACTTACAATAAGTAATATGCATACATACATCCGGACATTTATAATAGAAATATAGTTGTACACTTACAGAGATAGAACCACTAACAAATCAAATTCCATTGGTTCACTTATTCTTATTATGGACATTCTATGTTTTGGGGCACAAAAAATGATGTGATAGAAAATGGCTTGGGGGGGAGATAAGAAAAAGGAGGTGACTAGTGTGGGAAGGAAGGGAAGGATAGAGGAATCAATGTATGAACGAATATACATAGCAGGAGTATAGGATACGGTTCACGAGAGGGGAAGGACGGAGGAAGCAATGTATGAATGAATATACATAACAGGAGTATAGGATACGGGATGGAAGGGAAGGATAGAGGAATCAATGTATGAATGAATATACATAGCAGGAGTATAGGATACGGTTCACGAGAGGGGAAGGACGGAGGAAGCAATGAATGAATGAATATTCATAGCAAGAGTGTAGTAAACACCTACTCCATAACAATTTCTCGGAACGTATCTATCCAGGTCCTTCCTCTACCAAACTCCAACAGTACTGGATCCCAGGCTTTATATGCCACACAAGCGTAGCTATCAAAATCCAACTACTATTACAGTGCTCTAAATGCCACACAGGGACACAAGCCTAGCTATACAACAAGCTATATATCAATCCCAAATGATGGGGACGATCCGGTGCTCTAATTGCCACACAGGGACACAAGCCTAGCTATACAACAAGCTATATATCAATCCCAAATGATGGGGACGATCTGGTACTTCAAATGCCACACACAGCTATACAACAAGCGCTTTTATATATATATAACGTAGTTAACAATCACAATATATACGTACATGGAATGGGTTCATTTGCGTAATTACTATATGAACAAGGTACGACGTAAATTACAATAGGCCTCAATCTTTGCTACAGGAGTATAGGATACGGTTCAAGGGAAGAGAGGATGGAATTGGATAAAAATGATTGGTTAGGATGGGTTGCATGGATGGAATCGTATGGATAGAATGGGTTGGATGGAATGGATTGAATGGATTGGTTTGGATGAAGTGGATTGGACGAAATAGATTTGATGCAATGAGATAGATGAGATGGAATAGGATGGATAGAATGGGCTCTATGAAATGGATTGGATACAATAAATTGGATAAAAAGGATTTGATGGGATGGGATGAGTGGAATAGTATGGATAGAATGGGTTGGATGGAATGGATCGAATTCAATGAATTGGATAAAAAGGATTGGATGGTAAGGGTTGGACACTAAACATTATTCATGACAAGGATTATGCTGGTATAAGGAGTAGATATTAAATAATAAACCTAACATCTGTTCCCTGAGATTGTGGGATATGTAGAGCCAAGTTTCATGTAGTATCAATATATCTAGTTGAGTATATAACCCTACCAACCTCCCCCCCCCCCCAACTTTTTTTTTACTTCTAAATTATTATATTTGTCCAAAGTGTCACAGTTCTATTTAAGTTAACTAAAAATTACAAGATTCCCGAACTGGTGACACAAATGAGTAGGTTTCCGAACTGATGAGGTTACCAATATATTTCTACAAGATATGGGAGGATACAAGAACGACAGTTATTAATTCCACAATATATATCAACAACAACATTTCAAAATAAACAAAATTATTCAGTATATTTCTCTGTGGAATACAATATGTATGCTCCTTTAAAACTGAAAAAAAGTTTAGCTCCAAGGTTTAAGGTTGAAGGAAGTTTAGTTTCATATATGGCTTAGATCTTAAGAAAGTTTAGCTCTTCATAAGTTTTGAAGTTGAAGAAAGTTTAGCTTCATTCAAAGTTTAAAGTTGATCAAATTTTATACTAGGTTTAAAGCTGAATAACGTTTAGCTCCATACAAGGTTTAAAGTTGAAGAAGGTTTAGCTTATTACAAGGATTAAGGCTGAAGAAAGTTTAGTTCTATACAAGGTTTAAAGCTGAAGAAAGTTTAACTCCGTACACGGCTTAGAGCGGAAGAAAGTTTAGCTCTATACAAGGTTTATACTTGAAGAAAGTTTAGCTCCATACAAGGTTTAGAACTGAAGAAAGTTTAGCTCTATACAAGGTTTAGAGCTGAAGAAAGTTTAGCTCTATACTAGGTTTAGAGCTGAATAAAGTTTAGCTCTATACAAGGTTTAGAACTGACGAAAGTTTAGCTCCATACTAGGTTTAGAACTGAAGAAAGTTTAGCTCCATACTAGGTTTAGAGCTGAAGAAAGTTTAACTCCATACTAGGTTTAGAGCTGAAGAAAGTTTAGCTCCATACTAGGTTTAGAGCTGAAGAAGGTTGCTACGATGGCGGGAATTCTTGAAGAATTCCTTGCTATTGTTGGTTCCGAGTCAAACTCGCATATTTCAATCTAAATGGCCAATTAAGATGGCAACCGTAAAAATTTACTATCGCAACAAAATCTTCATATTTATCATAATAGATTGTGGACTTCAGGTTGGCGGGACTCTACTACACATAATACTCATATTTAAAATAAAATATCAATTAAAAAGCAAAGGAATTGAGTCAAACTCAAATTATTTGAAATTTCAAACTTAGTTTATTTCATCTAAGAGAATTGATATACCTAGGGTCTATACGACATTTGGGGAGAAAAAATATAGGGATGAGAAGATCAGAGTTTGTGGCAATGCAAAGAATCAGTTCCGTTTGTAAAAAAATATGGCTACTTTAAACAGTTTTTAAACTGTTGAATATTTGAATATGTAATTCTGTATAGCTTGTCTATATAGGCCACTTATTGCTGTATATAAAGTTTCCAATAAACTGACATGGACCGTTGGTGCAAAGAAATTCACACATCTCTGAAATTTTTCGGACCGGACCGACTGTGAAGTGTTGCCAGGGCTTTGCCATGGGTTTCACCTAACTAGCTTTTTGCAGTTCTTTGGCAAATATATAACAAAGCAGCCAAGCTCTTGTTTGTAGCTTCAGTTTTGAAGGAGTAATTGGCAAAATTCTAACAGATTTTTGCGCCAGAACGTTGACAGTTAAGTTCACTGTGAATGAAGGACTTATTGCTCAATAGCTAAGGAATAAACTAAAATAGCCTGTTTATGAAATAAGATAACTATTGAAAAGTTACAACATACTGTATTTATATCAAAGTAACTAGCTTCTATAAAAAGAAGTAGCTAGCTGTAAAGTTACTTAGTAGCTAGCTATTGAAAAACTAGTTTGTTTGTATAGCGTGAAGTAGCTGTAAAGTTACTTACTAGCTAGCTATTAAATATACTAGTTTGTTTGTATAACGTGAGGTAGCTGTAAAGTTACTTACTAGATAGCTGTTAAATAAACTAGTTTGTTTGTATAACGTAAGGTGATAAACTATTTATTACTGGCTAGCTATCTAATCAACTAGTTTCTATAGGATGAGATGAGAATGAGGAGGAAACACAAGAAGAGTGAACCATGATGTTGATGTTTCAAATCTTCTCACTTGATGATTGATCCAGTTCTTATCCTACCCTGGAGAACTGAGGAAACCTAAACCTGTGACTAATTCTTCAATTTAAACTTTCTGGAGTTTGATCACTTTATTTAAGTTTATTGTTGGTGGTTATTACACTCTGCTCTCTTTTTATCTATCTATCTATCTATCTATAAATCTTTATTTCAGGTTTTAAATTTCTAACTATCTATGTATCTTCTTGTTAGTATTTCTTTTTTTTATCAATTTTTCTATCTATTATTTATCAATCTTTATTTCAGGTTTTAAATTTTTAACTATCCATCTATCTTTTTATTAGTATTTCTCTTTTTTATCTATTTATCTATCTATCTATCAATTTATCTATCTATCAATTTATCAATCTTTATTTCAGGTTTCATATTTCTAACTATCTATCTATCTTTTTATTAGTTTTACTCTCTTTTATCTATTTATCTATCTATCTATCTATCTATCTATAAATCTTTATTTAAGATGTTATATTTCTAACTATCTATCTAGCCTTTTATTCGTTTTGTCTTTTTTATCTATTTATCTATCTATCAATTTATCAATCTTTATTTCAGGTTTTACATTTCTAACAATCTATCTATCTTTTTATTAGTATTCCTCTTTTTTATCTATTTATCTGTACTTATAAGTTCAGTTTATCTATATATGTATATATGTAAACTAATAATCTCTGTTTGTCTTGGTGTCTGTTTGTTTGTTTTATTTCGGATGTCTGAAGTGTATCCAGTATCCTCTAACTGTACCTGTGTATCCTCTAACTGTACCTGTGTATCCTCTAACTGTACCTGTGTATCCTACGACGTATCTGTGTATCCTATGTATCTGTGTATCTCCTATTTCTTGAAGTCTAGTATTAACTGTAAACCAAGAAGTAATAAATTCCAAGTATAATAATCCTCTGATATTTTGATATTATTGTTGTATTATCATAATCCAGCCAGGAATGTAAACTTCTCGCCGTACACCGTTCATCAAACGGTTTTCTCACAGAGCCAAACATTTAAGAGAGTTTTGTTTATCAAAACCTGGATTTTACTTTTTTTGGTGAAAACTTACATTTGTGCATATTTTAAATTAAGAATAAGATAGTAATCATATGATGCAATAATTTCTAAAAATATTTTTTTTTATATCCACAAAATTGTATAACTCGGTGTCATATTGAGTCTTAACTTACGGGCTCTGAAATTATCTTGTGCAGTTCAAATCGACAAGCATCTGATGACGTACCATGTTTAGTACTAAAGGGTCCAGTTCAAATGAAAAAAATGTCGACCAGTTTCGATAAAAACCAACTGAACAATAACTTTTTCTCTCTAGTAGGGATTACAACCATCAAATAGAAATAGATCAAGGTTTAATCAAATATCAAAAATCAACTATTCAAAGACTCATGAACAGCATACAATACATACCAGAGATGCCGGTAAAAATATAAATTTTAAAAAAATTTAGAAAAGGAATTGAGTCTTTGCCTCAAACTCTGCTTTTCTAATCCCTATATCTTTAGATTCCAATGTCGTAGACCTTTGATATTTCAAACTATGAATGCTGTTAGATCAAATAATATAAGTTTGAAATATCAAAGGTTTACGACATTGGGTTTTAAAGATATAGGGATTAGAAAATCAGAGTTTGTGGCAAAGAATCAACTCCTTACGAATAAAAATGAAAAAATTACTTTTTTCTATTGCTATAGTTTGCTTTTCAGCGCACGCAATCATCTGATATGAATCAACCCTCTTTTATATTATTGATAAATAACAATTAGGCAATGAATGAGATGTAATTAAAAACAGTTCTATTTCTGCCCCCCCCCTCCCCTGAAAAATTATAAACAATATGCATCTATTTAATTAAAAAGATTCAGAAAAATAGAGCTAAATAGTTGTATAGAATCACTGTTTTCAAAGTCTAAAAATCCTTTATTTTTCCTCTGAAAATTGACAGAGAGAACTAAAGGGACTATTTTTCTCTGAAAATAGACATAGAGAATTAAAGGGACTATTTTTTCCTCTGAAAATAGACAGAGAGAGCTAAAAGGGACTATTTTTTCCTCTGAAAATAGACAGATACAACTAAAGGGGCTATTTTTTACTCTGAAAATAGACAGAGAGAACTAAAGGGCCTATTTTTTTCTCTGAAAATGGACAGAGAGAACTAAAGGGATTATTTTTTCCTCTGAAAATAGACAGAGAGAACTAAAGGGACTATTTTTTCCTCTGAAAATAGACAGAGCGAGCTAAAGGGACTATTCACGTAATTTTAAGTGACACTTTAATTATTGAGGGCAAGCATTTCAGATTTACGATGGTTTAAACCTTCAACAAAAGAAAAGCAACAATAAGGAGGCTTTTGTTGTATTTTAACTAAAAACTTAATTAAAAGTAATCAATTTTAATCTAGAAAATCAAGAATTTCTCATTCACCCTTGATCAGACAAAGGTTTAAATTGTACCATTGTGAATCAAACATTTTATTGCTTTTTGAAATTGCATTTGAGTGACTTTAAAGAAAAGAAATAGAAGTTTATGAATTACATTATTTACTAACTTTTTTGTTTCTGTCTTTCTATTTTTCCCCAAGGGGCAGGCTAGAATGAGAGGGGGGGGGAACCTTGAAGATTATTTAGATAATTTGAAGTTCATATTTAAAAACTGTAGAGTTGATTAGAGAACTGAGATTTGCCAGATCCAACCCTAGAGTAAACAATCATATTCATTTAATCATTACAGGTGGGGGGGGGAATCAAGTTGGGGAGGGGGAGGTGTATGTATGACGTGTGTCTGTACCTTGTGTGTGTGTGAGTGAGAGAGGAAGTATAAATTATCCTGATTTTGAACCCATGTCCAGTGTAACGTGTTGAATAGTAAATATTTTGACCGAGGTTTGATGAATGAGCCCTATTGTATCAGAAGTTCGTTTCAATCGACGAATTCGTGCCGGCCCCCCCCCCCCCCTCCAATCAAGGCTCTTATCTTTCTCTAAACCCCTTTTTAATCTATTGAATCTAAAACTGTTCTTCAAATTAAACCAAAAATATTTTTTTCTAATAAACCTTTCTGTTCTAAACTTCTGCTTTTCTAAACCTTTGTCCTTCTAAACCTCTGTGGTAACCATCCTTTTTCTGAAGTAAACCTTTGAAATGCTAAACCATAAACCTTTCTTTTTCTGAACTTATTTCTCTCTGAACCTATCTTTCTCTAAACCTATTTCTGACTGAACCTTTTCCCTCTAGCCCTACATATTTCTGAACCGGCCTCTCTTGTTCTGAACCTATTTTTTCCTGAATTTCCTTTTTGGACCATTCTTCTTTTAATCCCATTTTTTTATCGACACATTTCTTTCTAAACCATTCTTCTTTGAAAAATATTTCTTTCTAAACCTTTCTCTTTTAAACCTTTTCATTTCTGAATTTCTTCTTTTAATTCATTTCTTTCTAAGCTCTTCTTTTTCTAAATTAATTTCTTTCTGAACTCTCTTTCTTATAAATTTATTTCTGTATGAAATCTTTTTTTTCTTAATTCATTTTATTCAGAAACTTTCTTCTTCAAAATTCATTTTTTTATGAAATCTTCTTTTTTATTTAGGAAACTTTCTTCTTCTAAGTTCATCTTCTTTCCTTAACTAATTTCTTTCTTTCTTTTTTTAACCCTATCTAATTTTGAACCTTACATTTTCTGAACCTTTCCTTATCATTCTTAACATTTTTCTTTTTAAAACATTTTCCTTCCTGAACCTATTTCCTCTTAAACCTTTCTTCTGATCAATTTGGTCCTCTATTACCTGCCCCCCCCCCCTGTAAATGACTCCTAGCTCCTCCTGCCTGTAACAGTGTGCTAGTGTTGGACCCCCTGTGAGTATGATAGTATATAAAGGGTAGTATCCCACCAGGAGTTCGGGCTACTCAGATACGTACCCGGATATTTGATCAAAACCTTTATCAAGCTCTTCACTAAACCTACAATATTAAACCCCAGTTCCCGCAGTGTTTATAACCAAATAATTGAATATCAATCAACTAATCAAATAAAGTGTAGTTACAATTTACAAAGGAATCGAGTCTTTGCCACAAACTCTGATTTTATAATCCCTTTATCTTTGCAACCCAATGTTGTAGACCTTAGATATGTCGAACTTTCTGTTATATCAAATAATCTAAGTTTAAAATTCCAAAGGTTTACGCTATCAGGTTGCAAAGAGGGGGGGGGGGGGGTTAAAAAATTGAGTTTGTAGCAAAGACCCAATTCCTTTTTTTTAATATACATTTTTTATCATATTTACTAAATATATTTTTGAACTGTCCGGGGTCCAATATTTAAAAAATACAGAGTTTGATCAATTTTACCTGATTCAGCAGATTTTGATTATTTGTTTCATCAGTCTTATACATGATTCAATTAAATCTTTGGTTCTAATCGATTTAGCTAGTTTATTGTGGAGCTGAAAACTCGCCAATACTCTAAATTGCAAACTACTGGTTTAAATATTTGATATTTCAAATTTTCTCTATTATATTGACTTTCAAAATTCATAGCTTAAAATACCACTGGTCAAGTAGCAAAGATGTATTAATTAAAACATTAGAGTTTAAGGAATTTCCTAAGATTCTTTGTATAATTTAGTTTGGTTTTGGTAACAAGTAGTAAATCAAGTTTTGGTGATTTAAGAATCTAGCGGATAAAGTAAATTCAATTTGCTTTCATCTTTTTTTCTAAAATTTTTTAACAAAATAATTTGGTTTGCCAGGTTTAGGAAATTACTAGATTTCCAAAATTTGAATACATATTAATAAAATGATTCTTTTACGCTGAATTAGATAGAAGAAAAAAAATCTAGTTCATGCATCATTACTTGTACGAATTTGTTACCTCGTAACTCCCCTAGTTTTCATTTTAAGCACAATTATGAGAAAGCAAATTTTTCCTGCTAGATTCAGAAATGTAAAACATTATCCTTCTCAGGAGCTCTGCAACGGGTTTAATGTATAAAAAGTCATTTATAATATTAATAGATTAATAATATTCGGAATATTTGTAAAAGAGAACTAGTTAAAATTCCAATATAAGAGGTAGGTAGTGAGGGGGGGGGGAGGAAACAGAGTAGTTCAGGCTAATGGTCAACTAGGGTCAACTGCATAATATCATCACTATAGTTTCAGTAGAAGTATATATTTCCATTTACTGATAGCGCCGATTGAAGGATTCATAACTCTGATTGGATAATGAGATAGATAGAAAAATAGATTTTACTGTCATACTATTTCTATTGGTCCAGAATAGACAATAAACACATGACTGAACCCTGATTGGATCAGGCGCTAATGGACTCGGCATACAGGAGTGATATATTTCCAGGCCATAAACTTAACCCTACCCCCCCCCTTTCCAACTTTGTGCACACACATCTTACCATATACTTAAATGAACTGCGGTTTTGTGAAAGGTCGTAGAACTTTTTAAAGCTTATGATAAAAATTCTCGACCTATCCCCAATGGGGTCAGTTGAGGTCCCCAAAAGATCGTACCCGATTGGTTCAGACGTTTTGACTTTTTTTCACAAACAAACCCGCAAGCCAACAAACACCCAAGTGAGTGTCGGGTCCCCAACTGTAATATTTTTCAAATTTCCTGTTATTTACTTAATGGGTTTAGGGTCCCGAACTGTTTGTCTCCATGTTGTGATCTGACAGATGTTTTATTGAGACGTGATAACATAATCCAGTTAACCCTTTCCCCCTTTTATGCAGGGCTTCATTCACTTTTTACAGGGGGGTTAAAAAGAGTTAGATTATTTCTGAGAAAATTTTAATATGCCACCAGGAAAGTTGGTTTCCAAACCTTTTTTCCATAGA
>NW_019397911.1:0-1168 GCF_000591075.1 Eurytemora carolleeae | reverse complement strand
GGGGGGGGGGTCAAATTCCCCCCCCCCCAGCGTATCCTGGTTTTCAAGTACCCCAGCGGGGATAGGGTTAAACTTCTCAATCTCTGAATACAAGGTGAGCCATGTCGTATCAAATTTTCCTCAGATTCTTTAAACTTGTCAATCTCAGAATACAAGGTGAGCCTTGTAATATTGAATTTTTCTCAGATTCTTTAAAATTGTCAATCTCAGAATACAAGGAGAGCCATGTCTTATCGAATTTTCCTCAGATTCTTTAAACTTGTCAATCTCATAATACAGGGTGACCCATTTCGTATCAAATTTTCCTCAGATTCTGTAAACTTGTCAATCTCAGAATACAGGGTGAGTCATGTAATCTTGAATTTTCCTCAGATTCTGTAAACTTGTCAATATCAGAATACAAGGTGAGTCATGTAATCTTGAATTTTCCTCAGATTCTTTAAACTTGTCAATATCAGAATACCGGGTGAGTCATATGGAATGGAATCAAGGGTGTAACGCAAGGAAAGTTAATTGCGGTAGTGTATACTCTGCGTACATATTGAAACCAGTTCTCTTTGGGCGGAATTTGTAAACAAGAATAGATGCATCAGTGTTCGTTTAGTATCCGAGGAGGTTAAAAGCATTAAATTTGATAAGTTTGATAATTCACATAATTGTTTCCTATGACCAGAATATTTCATTGATTTTTTTATGTGAAAGATGGATCCCATGTCAGGCTGTAACATCCGTCTTGTGTTTACATTACCGCCCAGAGACAGAACACTGCAGTACAAAAGATGTGTACACTTTGGAAATAACTTTCCTTGCATTACATCCTTGGAATGGAATTATGTTTCATATTTTGCCAGAAATACTTTTTGCGAGAACTTACTCCAAAAAATACATATACTCGTCAATGAATGAATGCGACTTCATTCATAATTTACTTTTTTGCCAAAGTTATGAAAAGAGTTCGAAAACGAATTAATATGATGATAATAATAATAGCTTTTTTTTGCAACCACTGTACAAATGAGTAAAGTAGAAACTCGATCATAAATTGTATAAACCTTAAGATTACTTTTCTGTAAATTAGAACTACTAAATTTTAATATGTTTTTTTAATATAAAGAATATAAAGGGTGCGGAAAAGTAAAAAGAAGCTCAAATGGATGGAATTGAGAGG
>NW_019397910.1:27273-35670 GCF_000591075.1 Eurytemora carolleeae | reverse complement strand
TTAAGAGTTTTTTTGCATGTTTATAGGTTTTAATGCAATTTTGAACTTTATGCAGTTAGTTATTGATATTAATCAGATCTTTATTATAATGTTAAATCTTACATTGCATAATGTTCGGTCTTGATTTCTATAGAGTATATGTAAATAAATTATAAATATATTCACATTTTTAACTAAAAATAAACGGTTTTTGTTTACAATTATATATATTTTTTTTGTAAGAATGATTATATTTATTGTAACATATTTTTGGGGTTTTATAATTTTCATTAAATTTTTAGGGAATTTTTCACACACAATATTGCCCGCTGTAGTGCGATAAAGTGACTTTATTGCCCTTCAACAGGGCGAAAAAGTAACTTTATCACCTTAATATTTAAATTTCATATTTAGCACCTAATATTTCCCGTTTGTGGGTGTTAAAGTAACTTATCGACCTTTGCTTTTAAATAAAATGAATAAAATTGAATAAAATGGGTATCTTATGTGGGAAAATATTTTTGCAGTGGTTTTTACTTTTCCTAGTTTATTTTTAATCAATCAAAATAAATTTATATAGTTTTATGAATATTTCGCGACTATAATTCGCGAAAATTGTTTTTCATTGTAGCACTACTCAATATCAGGTTTTAAGAACAAGTGAAATTATACAAAACAAAACTATTCATTGTATTATGTTAGTTGACCAAATTTACAATGAGAAAATTATTGTTCATTGTAGCACTACTCAATATTAGGTTTCAAGAACAAGTGAAATTAAACAAAACAAAACTAGTCATTGTATTATGTTAGTTGACCAAAGTTACAATGAGAAAATTATTGTTCATTGTAGCACTACTCAATATCAGGTTTTAGAATAAGTGATATTATACAAAACCAAACTATTCAATGTATTATGTTAGTTGACCAAATTTGCAATGAGAAAATTATTGTTCTTTGTACAACTACTCAATATCAGGTTTTAGAATAAGTAATATTATACAAAACCAAACTATTCAATGTATTATGTTAGTTGACCAAATTTACAATGAGAAAATTATTGTTCATTGTACCACTACTCAATATCAAGTTTTAGAATAAGTGAAATTATACAAAACAAAACTATTCGTTGTATTATGTTAGTTGACCAAATTTACAATGAGAAAAGTATGTATGTTTATAGGAAAATAAATCCACAAGCAAAATTAGCTTAATTTGTAGTTTATATAGCATAATGTGCAAAGATAAATTTTTGCAAACAGAACATTTCTGCTTTTACCATTACAATAAAGAATGTTAGCAGAACAAGGAAAAATCTAAGCAGGAAAATCAAAGGGTTGTATATTTTCTAAATAAAATCAATCCCCCCATCTTTGAAAAACCCTTTTTCCCCCAGAAGTTGGGTAAACTTCAATGGAATTTGTACTTGTAACGTTGTTTTTGAGACTTTAAAGACACAAAAACTCACTCATATCCAGGGCGAGTATTCCCTTATAACCAGCGCACCACATTAATACACGAGTGTTATGTTTATATAAGCTTTATTGAAGTAGTTTATCCTCAATTTCAGCTCTCACACTGTGAACTGAAATTAAATTATTATAATATAACAAAATATATATGTATATGTTTACAAAAATTTGCTCCAGGTCTCAATAAAGAAATTTAGTTTTTGAATCACTACAAAATCATATTAGTAAAATATTCAGAATTTAGAAACACACTTACAAAGTTGCTCGGGCTGGGGTCTTGATATGAGCTACAGTTCAGAGAGAGAATATCTTATCCTTCATTCAGAGTCTTTTCGAGTCTAAAAGAGAATTCTCGGTGAGAGTTGATCGACAAAAGATAAGCTTATAGGTCACTTATCATAATATTAGCACAGAAATTGCAGTATACCTTTAGGTGCAATCCTTAAAATCCTGTTCGTCAAGATCATTATATATATTTCTCGTGTATATGAGTCTCACCTTAACAGGACACGTCTAAAGCATATGACTTCTCAACATAAGTCCTCGAAATCTGTGTTGTCCAGTCGGAGGCAGCTCGGTTAGTTCAATCAGTACTCCGAGTTGTGGATCAGAGGAGGTAAGCTCACATTCTCATGCTCAGGATGATGATCAAGAAGAATCATGATGGTGGAAGACGGCCAAAGGAATCTAAAAGAGTTCTGAAGATGGAAGACGACATCAGAAGACTTCTCCAGGTGGAGAGTATTTACTCCATCAGCTCTATCAGACGGAGGAGTATATGAACATCAGGGTTGAGACGGTCCTGAATACATATATTTAAGGCATCTGCATGTGCATAATATTACCGATGAACATTCCAAGGATCAAGGTTCAAAGTCTATTTATGATTTCGCATGGTTCACCTGAGTTTCATTTACTCGACGAATGAAGATTTGTGGATAAGGTGATAGGTAAAAGATTGTAGGATGATGTTGTAGGTGGTAGATTTTTAGGGTGGTTGTAGTTAGGGAGAACACGCTTAATCTAAGATCTGTATCACCATTATATAACATCATTACATATATCAAAGTTTTTCTTTTTTAGCTCAAGACCCTTATTTTTATCATTGGGAATAATCTTTTAAAAGATGTTTTATAAACCTCGTAAAAATGGAGACCTGGAGACTTAATCGGGTTATAAATATAATCAACCCATTCTTCGTCTGAAAAAGACGATATATAGTTTTTTAAGTTTAAATTATTCTTTCCAAATTAAAATCATTATTATACAAGCTAAAATCTTTACTTTTTAAATTAAAAACTTTCTTTCTTTTGAATTCTCAATAAGATAAAGAATTTTATATAAAACAGCTCATGATTAACATTTCTCATGGCTTGATAAGATTAAAAGAATATATAGGGTTATATAATTCAGAACATTGATTCTTTAGTATAAGGATAAATAATCAAGAATTTTAGAAATGTAGGAGAAAGTTGGAATTTTCATGTGTAGTTTCAGTTTCATCTTTCTCCGCTCCAACTTCTTCACATTCATCACAAGGATTCTCCAGGTTTTTCAGAAATCCTGAACATTGAAAGTTTATTAGAATTCTTCAAATTCCACAGAATTTACTTCGCTGAATTTGGGAAGATAAATTGTGAAGGCTTAGTAAAAGTTTCAAATATTTTATCATCACTATGTAAACACTAAACATACACACCTCACAACCCCCTCCCCCACCTAAAACCACAATGTTTATTCTATGCTTTAAGAATAGTAAACTTATCAAGATTACCTTTTATTTCTGTATTTTCCAGCTTTATATCATCTTCAGGTATATAAACAAAACATTTATCCTCTACAGTTGAAGTTATCTCAGATTCCTTGAATCTTATTCTTTTTTCATAATCTCTGCCATTCTATCTGAAAAATAAATAAACATATGTGACACCATTTCCTTCTATTAAAATGATAACATGTCTGTTCAGTTGAGATCATTTGATTTATGTTTATATGTTTATATGTTTATATGTTTATATGTTTATATGTTTGCATGTTTATATGTTTATATATGTTTACATGTTTATAGGTTTATAGGTTTATATGTTTATATGTTTATATGTTTGTATGTTTGTATGTTTATATGTTAATATGTTTATATTGTGATGTCTCCAAGGACACCAAGATTATAAGAATATAAGGGTATTAAGGAGAATACAGATTATTAAATGATAACAAACAAACTCTATTTGTAACAATCTATTAGACTGCATTTTTAGTATTTTTTTTTTATGATTTATATCAGTCTTTATTTATAGATTTTTTACGCTTTTTTCTTAAGCTTTTACAGCTTTTTTTCATCCTTAGGAAAAATGAGCTTATCAATTGAACCAATTCCTATTTTAATTTCCTGCTATTGAAATAGATACATATTTGGTGCATTAAATTTAGTTATAAGAATTAAGCGATTTTGTTTATACCAACAAATTATAGAGAATACACAAACAACTATTAAATTTATTTAAGGTAAGTTTTCAAAATGAAACAAAAGATTCAAACGATTAAAATCAAAAATAACTTACAATTGTGACATTAAGATTAGAAAATTTTAATTATGTGACATAAGTTTCCACAAATTTAAAACCAAAAAAATAAATGGTTGATAGCCCACAGTCATGGTAAGTTTTTGTGCAATTCTTTTGCAGCATTATCAGAACAGAGATATCTGAACTCAATTATGTTTTTTTTCTAAATGTTTTTTCAGAGCTACTTTTTGAGTTGCAGCATATTTACATTTAGGACATGCATATCTCACCCCTTCATGCTTACTTTCAACATGAATCTTCAGATGACTTGCTGTAGTAGCGGGATGTTCACATTGAGGGCAAGGATATCTAACTCCTTCGTGTTTACTTTCAACATGTTTCTTCAAAGCATTTGCTGTAGTTGGGGCATGTTCACATTGAGAACAAGGATATCTCACTCCTTCATGTTTACTTTCAACATGAATCTTCAGACCACTTGCTGTAGTAGCGACATGTTCACATTGAGGACAAGGATATCTGACTCCTTCGTGTTTTCTATTAACATGTTTCTTCAGAGCACCTGCTGTAGTTGCAGCATATTCACATTGAGAACAAGGATATCTCACCCCTTCGTGTTTACTTTTAACATGAATCTTCAGAGAACTTGCTGTAGTAGCGGCATACTTACATTGAGGGCAAGGATATCTCAATCCTTCATGTTTACTTTCAATATGTCTCTTCAGATCACTTGCTGTAGTAGCGACATATTTACATTGAGCACATGGATATCTCACTACTTCGTGTTTACTTGCAACATGTTTCTTTAGAACAGTTGCACTAGTTGCAACATACTCACATTGAGAACATGGATATCTCACTCCTTCATGTTTATATAAACTATGAGCCTTCAGGTTACCTGTTGTAGTTACAGCATACTCACATTGGAAACAAGAATATCTCACTCCTTCATGTATACTTTTATCATGTCTCTTCAGATCTTGTGCTGTAGTAGCGGCATGTTCACATTGAGCACATGGATACTTCACTCCTTCGTGTTTACTTTCAACATGAATCTTCAGAGCACTTCCTGTAGATGCGGCATATTCACATTGAGGACAACAATATCTTACTCCTTCATGTTTACTTTCAACTCGTTTCTTTAGATGATTTGCCGTAGTTGCATGCTCACATTGAGAACATGGATATCTCACTCCTTCATGTTTATATTCAATATGAGCCTTCAGGTTACCTACTGTAGTTGCAGTATACTCACATTGGGAACAACAATATATCACTCCTTCATGTTTACTTTCAACATGTTTCTTCAGAGCATTTGCCGTAGTTGCAACATACTCATATTGAGAACAAGGATATCTCACTCCTTTGTGTTTATTTTCAACATGAATCTTTAGATGACTTGCTCTTTTTGCGGCATATTCACATTGAGGGCAAGGATATCTCACTCCTTCATGTTTAATTTCAACAAGTCTCCTCAGTTTATCTGCTTGAGATGCAACAAAGTAACATTGAGAACATGGATATTCATATTTACTCTTCTTGATTCTTTCTGATTTTGGTTCGATCACGTTTTCTCCTGAATAATAAAAGTTTAAATAGTAATCTTTAATATAAAAAATAGAGCGTTGGAACATATGTGTCTGTTTGCAACGGTGTGTACTTTATACTTCTGAATAGTTAAAAATAAACATTAATTTTTTATACTTTTAAGTTTTATTTTGCTAAACTGGCAAATATATTATAAATAAGATTTTGCAACATAACAGGTAATAAATTTTGCTTGAGTTTATTACTTCTAGACGTCTCAGCCTTTTAATTTTTTTAAATTAAATAAATATTAAGTTGAATAAAGATTCAGCAAGATTCAAACAAAGAATTGAACAAAACTTGTTTATAAGAGGTTTTTATACAATACTCTCCTTTAACTTTTTGATGTGTTTGTGTTTTTGTTTGCAACCGTTGGTACTTTATTCAGTTATTAAAATTAATCAGATTATATTGTGTTAAATCTTTCATAAATCTTACATAAATCAATAATGCTTCGCCTTGACTTTTACAGAATATATGTAAATGACTAAAACTGACTGGTTATTTATTAATTTATTTTTTATTGATAAATTATAAAAATTATGCAGTCAATTAATTATACAGTGTTTATAAGTTAGAATCATCCTAGGACACTGATTTTATGTTTGAGAACTCAAAAATTTGTATTTTACAATGTTCATGCATTTCTTGTTTTGAAAAGATTCAAACAGAAGTGTGGGTTTGCGCGCTTTTGATAAAAAATCAGATTTGTTCTCACACTTACGTAGTTTTGACTCAGAATTCAGATAAAAAGTAGCGTGCGATGTATCAAAACATAGGTAACTTGGGACAAGGAATTCATTTTGAACCAAAAAATGAAATTGAGAAAAAAAGATAGGCGGTGACAATATAACTCTAATAATATAGCCACTAACAATTTTAAGACCAACAATTTAACTGACAAATATGTAACAGACCAAAAATAAAACCAGTATAGACCAATCAGAAATATATAGACCAAATATATCACCATTTTGAAACTAAAAATGAAACCATTTTTGTTTACAATAATATATTTTTATATGAGAATGGTTTAAATTTATTGTATATATTTATTTAAAAACAGTTTTTGTCAAAAATTTATAATCAAAACATACTTTTTTGGGTTTTATACTTTATAGTTTTTTAAATATTTCACGACTATATTATTATTATTATGAACAACACTCAATATCTAATTTTTAGAAAAAATAAAATTAAACAAGACAATGTATAATGTTAAATGACCAAATTTACGATGAGAAAAGTATTTTTCAAAAAGTTTTAAGTTTATCCAATTCTTATTTGTCATACTTATTTACTGTAAATCTTTCTTCTTCTGCATAAAAATTACATTAACTTTTGCTTGCAAAGGTTAAAAAAGATATTATTTCTGTATTTATTGTTTTACAAAAATTCAAATTACCTGAATCAAAATCCTCAAATTCATCTTTAATGATTAGCTCAGTGTGAAAATCAGGATCAAATACAGGCTTATTCTCTACTGTTTCCTGTATCTCAGTATCCAATACATCTAAACATAAAAACAAGTAATTAAAATATGTGTTAAACTAATTAGAATTATAAACACACCCTTCCTACCTTTTGGAAGAGGGAATAATGACCCCTGACCACGAACCTGATTATGGAAATGTGATATAAATAAGATGGATGTACAAAACTGCAATATTAGAACGCTACCATTTTTTTAATTCAAACTATTTTATTGATTATGAAACATCTAAGTTTCTTGCATGAAAATGTGAAGTAATTAGGTTTACCTTGTATTTCTGTATCTTCCATCTTTATATCATCTTTGTGAAGAATAAAAGTACATGTATTTTCTACTGTAGAGGAGGGAAGGAATTCTTCCTTTATAGAAACTATCTCTTCCTTTATCTCAAACTATTCTATATTTAATTCTTCTTTAATAATCTCTGCCATTCTATCTGAAAAATAGATTCAGCATTCAGTGAAATCTTTTTGAAAGAACTTCTACAAAGTCTCAAAAGAAACAACAGGGTCTATATCATCATAAAACATATTCAGCTGAATGCCAACAACAGCTGATCCTAGATGAAAGACGACATTTAAATTCTTTGGTTATACATGAAAGATTACATTTATATAGATTGTAGGGTTTGTCAATAAACATGGGAATTGAGAGACGACTTGAATTTCGTCTTTTAATTCTGATAATTCATAAATTGCATTATCACAAAAGATTGAAATTCGTACAGCTTTCTAAAATGAGGTCTACCTTCTTTGTATCTTTAAAATTAAGGAAGATTTTGTTGATTTTTACATAACTGGAATCTGAACCAATTTCTAATATCTCTTTCAATTTTGAAGGTGAAAAAATGACAGACCACATTGTGGAAATCCTGAGACTAGTAGGTTTTGGTGTTAAATGTTTTAACTGCAGTTACTAAAAAATCATATTTACGAAATAATCCCGCTTGGAATAAAGACGACATAGAAGTGGTCATTTCTTTCCCATGTTTATTGGGACACCCTGTACAAGCTGTAAGATAATAATGAGAATTTTTAAAAATATTATAAAAACATGTGTTCATTCATGAAGTTTGAAATTTTGGACAAAAAAAGGAAGGAAGAACAAATGAAAATAATAAAAAAAATATTGTTTAATTCTGCAAGCATAAATTTTCGATTAACTCTTTATTTTAGATGAAGTGTTTATCATTTGAATCTGTCAACTGTATTTACAGAATAATCATAATAACAGAAATAATAATTCAATATTTAAATCTAGTAAAATTTATATATATCCATCCTTTCTGTAAGATATGCCAATAATTCCCTCTTAACTTTACTTCTTGTTTCTGGATTTATGATTT